>NW_027069389.1:156882-235263 GCF_037157495.1 Lathamus discolor | reverse complement strand
TGACCGTATAGAGACCCTAGAGACCCTATAGTAACCCTAGAGAGACCCTAGAGACCCTATAGAGACCCTAGAGAGACCCTAGAGAGACCCTAGAGACCCTATAGAGACCCTAGAGAGACCCTAAAGACCCTATAGAGACCCTATAGAGACCCTAGGGACCCTATAGAGACCCTATAGAGACCCTAGAGACCCTATAGAGACCCTATAGATGCCCTAGAGACCCTATAGAGACCCTAGGGAACCTATAGAGACCCTAGGAACCCTATAGAGACCCTATAGAGACCCTAGGGACCCTATAGAGTCCCTATAGTGACCCTAGAGACCCTATAGAGACCCTAGGGACCCTATAGAGACCCTAGGAACCCTATAGAGACCCTATAGAGACCCTATAGAGACCCTAGGGACCCTATAGAGTCCCTATAGTGACCCTAGAGACCCTATAGAGACCCTAGGGACCCTATAGAGACCCTAGGAACCCTATAGAGACCCTATAGAGACCCTAGGGACCCTATAGAGACCCTATAGAGGCCCTAGAGACCCTATAGAGACCCTAGAGAGACCCTAGAGAGACCCTAGAGACCCTGTAGAGACCATAGAGAGACCCTAGAGACCCTAGAGAGACCCTAGAGACCCTATAGAGACCCTAGGGACCCTATAGAGACCCTAGGAACCCTATAGAGACCCTATAGAGACCCTAGGGACCCTATAGAGACCCTATAGAGACACTAGAGACGCTATAGAGACCCTATAGAGACCATATAGAGCCCTAGGAACCCTATAGATACACTATAGAGACCCTAGAGACCCTAGGGACCCTATAGAGACCCTATAGAGACCCTAGGGACCCTATAGAGACCCTATAGAGACCCTATAGAGACCCTAGAGACCCTACAGAGACCCTAGAGAGACCCTAGAGACCCTACAGAGACCCTAGAGAGACCCTAGAGACCCTATAGAGACCCTAGGGACCCTATAGAGACCCTATAGAGACACTAGAGGCCCTATAGAGACACTATAGAGACACTAGAGACCCTATAGAGACCCTATAGAGACCCTAGGAACCCTATAGAGACCCTATAGAAACCCTAGGGACCCTATAGAGTCCCTATAGTGACCCTAGAGACCCTATAGAGACCCTAGGGACCCTATAGAGTCCCTAGGAACCCTATAGAGACCCTATAGTGACCCTAGAGAGACCCTAGAGACACTATAGAGACCCTATAGAGGCCCTAGAGACCCTATAGAGACCCTAGGGACCCTATAGAGACCCTAGGAACCCTATAGAGACCCTATAGAGACCCTAGGGACCCTATAGAGACCCTATAGAGGACCTAGAGACCCTATAGATACACTATAGAGACCCTAGGTACCCTATAGAGACCGTATAGAGACCCTAGAGACCCTATAGAGACCCTAGAGAGACCCTAGAGACCCTATAGAGACCCTAGAGAGACCCTAGAGAGACCCTAGAGACCCTATAGAGACCCTAGAGAGACCCTAAAGACCCTATAGAGACCCTAGGGACCCTATAGAGACCCTATAGAGACCCTAGGGACCCTATAGAGACCCTATAGAGACCCTAGAGACCCTATAGAGACCCTATAGATGCCCTAGAGACCCTATAGAGACCCTAGGGAACCTATAGAGACCCTAGGAACCCTATAGAGACCCTATAGAGACCCTAGGGACCCTATAGAGTCCCTATAGTGACCCTAGAGACCCTATAGAGACCCTAGGGACCCTATAGAGACCCTAGGAACCCTATAGAGACCCTATAGAGACCCTATAGAGACCCTAGGGACCCTATAGAGTCCCTATAGTGACCCTAGAGACCCTATAGAGACCCTAGGGACCCTATAGAGACCCTAGGAACCCTATAGAGACCCTATAGAGACCCTAGGGACCCTATAGAGACCCTATAGAGGCCCTAGAGACCCTATAGAGACCCTAGAGAGACCCTAGAGAGACCCTAGAGACCCTGTAGAGACCATAGAGAGACCCTAGAGACCCTAGAGAGACCCTAGAGACCCTATAGAGACCCTAGGGACCCTATAGAGACCCTAGGAACCCTATAGAGACCCTATAGAGACCCTAGGGACCCTATAGAGACCCTATAGAGACACTAGAGACCCTATAGAGACCCTATAGAGACCATATAGAGCCCTAGGAACCCTATAGATACCCTATAGAGACCCTAGAGACTCTAGGGACCCTATAGAGACCCTATAGAGACCCTAGGGACCCTATAGAGACCCTATAGAGACCCTATAGAGACCCTAGAGACCCTACAGAGACCCTAGAGAGACCCTAGAGACCCTACAGAGACCCTAGAGAGACCCTAGAGACCCTATAGAGACCCTAGGGACCCTATAGAGACCCTAGGAACCCTATAGAGACCCTATAGAGACCCTAGAGACCCTATAGACACCCTAGAGAGACCCTAGAGACCCTATAGAGACTCTATAGAGACCCTAGGAACCCTATAGAGACCCTATAGAGACCCTAGGGACCCTATAGAGACCCTATAGAGACACTAGAGGCCCTATAGAGACCCTATAGAGGCCCTAGAAACCCTATAGACACCCTAGGGAACCTATAGAGACCCTAGGAACCCTATAGAGACCCTATAGAGACCCTAGGGACCCTATAGAGACCCTAGGAACCCTATAGAGACCCTATAGAGACCCTAGGGACCCTATAGAAACCCTAGAGAGACCTTAGAAACCCTATAGAGACCCTAGGGACCCTATAGAGACCCTAGGAACCCTATAGAGACCCTATAGGGACCCTAGGGACACTATAGAGACCCTATAGAGACACTAGAGACCCTATAGAGACCCTATAGAGACCCTAGGAACCCTATAGAGTCCCTAGGGAACCTATAGAGACCCTGGGAACCCTATAGAGACCCTATAGAGACCCTAGGGACCCTATAGAGACCCTATAGAGACCCCAGAGACCCTATAGAGACCCTATAGAGTCCCTAGGAACCCTATAGAGACCCTATAGAGACCCTAGGGACCCTATAGAGACCCTATAGAGACCCTATAGAGACCCTAGAGACCCTACAGAGACCCTAGAGAGACCCTAGAGACCCTACAGAGACCCTAGAGAGACCCTAGAGACCCTATAGAGACCCTAGGGACCCTATAGAGACCCTATAGAGACACTAGAGGCCCTATAGAGACACTATAGAGACACTAGAGACCCTATAGAGACCCTATAGAGACCCTAGGAACCCTATAGAGACCCTATAGAAACCCTAGGGACCCTATAGAGTCCCTATAGTGACCCTAGAGACCCTATAGAGACCCTAGGGACCCTATAGAGTCCCTAGGAACCCTATAGAGACCCTATAGTGACCCTAGAGAGACCCTAGAGACACTATAGAGACCCTATAGAGGCCCTAGAGACCCTATAGAGACCCTAGGGACCCTATAGAGACCCTAGGAACCCTATAGAGACCCTATAGAGACCCTAGGGACCCTATAGAGACCCTATAGAGGACCTAGAGACCCTATAGATACACTATAGAGACCCTAGGTACCCTATAGAGACCGTATAGAGACCCTAGAGACCCTATAGAGACCCTAGAGAGACCCTAGAGACCCTATAGAGACCCTAGAGAGACCCTAGAGAGACCCTAGAGACCCTATAGAGACCCTAGAGAGACCCTAAAGACCCTATAGAGACCCTAGGGACCCTATAGAGACCCTATAGAGACCCTAGGGACCCTATAGAGACCCTATAGAGACCCTAGAGACCCTATAGAGACCCTATAGATGCCCTAGAGACCCTATAGAGACCCTAGGGAACCTATAGAGACCCTAGGAACCCTATAGAGACCCTATAGAGACCCTAGGGACCCTATAGAGTCCCTATAGTGACCCTAGAGACCCTATAGAGACCCTAGGGACCCTATAGAGACCCTAGGAACCCTATAGAGACCCTATAGAGACCCTATAGAGACCCTAGGGACCCTATAGAGTCCCTATAGTGACCCTAGAGACCCTATAGAGACCCTAGGGACCCTATAGAGACCCTAGGAACCCTATAGAGACCCTATAGAGACCCTAGGGACCCTATAGAGACCCTATAGAGGCCCTAGAGACCCTATAGAGACCCTAGAGAGACCCTAGAGAGACCCTAGAGACCCTGTAGAGACCATAGAGAGACCCTAGAGACCCTAGAGAGACCCTAGAGACCCTATAGAGACCCTAGGGACCCTATAGAGACCCTAGGAACCCTATAGAGACCCTATAGAGACCCTAGGGACCCTATAGAGACCCTATAGAGACACTAGAGACCCTATAGAGACCCTATAGAGACCATATAGAGCCCTAGGAACCCTATAGATACCCTATAGAGACCCTAGAGACCCTAGGGACCCTATAGAGACCCTATAGAGACCCTAGGGACCCTATAGAGACCCCTATAGAGACCCTATAGAGACCCTAGAGACCCTACAGAGACCCTAGAGAGACCCTAGAGACCCTACAGAGACCCTAGAGAGACCCTAGAGACCCTATAGAGACCCTAGGGACCCTATAGAGACCCTAGGAACCCTATAGAGACCCTATAGAGACCCTAGAGACCCTATAGACACCCTAGAGAGACCCTAGAGACCCTATAGAGACTCTATAGAGACCCTAGGAACCCTATAGAGACCCTATAGAGACCCTAGGGACCCTATAGAGACCCTATAGAGACACTAGAGGCCCTATAGAGACCCTATAGAGGCCCTAGAAACCCTATAGACACCCTAGGGAACCTATAGAGACCCTAGGAACCCTATAGAGACCCTATAGAGACCCTAGGGACCCTATAGAGACCCTAGGAACCCTATAGAGACCCTATAGAGACCCTAGGGACCCTATAGAAACCCTAGAGAGACCTTAGAAACCCTATAGAGACCCTAGGGACCCTATAGAGACCCTAGGAACCCTATAGAGACCCTATAGGGACCCTAGGGACACTATAGAGACCCTATAGAGACACTAGAGACCCTATAGAGACCCTATAGAGACCCTAGGAACCCTATAGAGTCCCTAGGGAACCTATAGAGACCCTGGGAACCCTATAGAGACCCTATAGAGACCCTAGGGACCCTATAGAGACCCTATAGAGACCCCAGAGACCCTATAGAGACCCTATAGAGTCCCTAGGAACCCTATAGAGACCCTATAGAGACCCTAGGGACCCTATAGAGACACTATAGAGACACTAGAGACCCTATAGAGACCCTATAGAGACCCTAGAGACCCTATAGAGAGCCTAGGGAACCTATAGAGACCCTAGGAACCCTATAGAGACCCTATAGAGACCCTAGGGATCCTATAGAGACCCTATAGAGACACAAGAGACCCTATAGAGACCCTATAGAGACCCTAGGGAACCTATAGAGACCCTAGGAACCCTATAGAGACCCTATAGAGACCCTAGGGATCCTATAGAGACCCTAGGAAACCTATAGAGACCCTATAGAGACCCTAGGGACCCTATAGAGACCCTATAGAGACCCTAGAGACCCTAGAGAGACCCTAGAGACCCTATAGAGACCCTAGGGACCCTATAGAGACCCTAGGAACCCTATAGAGACCCTATAGAGACACTAGGGACCCTATAGAGACACTATAGAGACACTAGAGACCCTATAGAGACACTATAGAGACACTAGAGACCCTATAGAGACACTAGGGACCCTATAGAGACCCTAGGAACCCTATAGAGACCCTATAGAGACCCTAGAGACCCTATAGAGACCCTATAGAGACCCTAGGAACCCTATAGAGACCCTATAGAGACCCTAGGGACCCTATAGAGACCCTAGAGAGACCCTAGAGACCCTATAGAGACCCTATAGAGACCCTAGGAACCCTATAGAGACCCTATAGAGACCCTAGGGACCCTATAGAGACCCTATAGAGACACTAGAGACCCTATAGAGACCCTATAGAGACCCCAGAGACCCTATAGAGAGCCTAGGGAACCTATAGAGACCCTAGGAACCCTATAGAGACCCTATAGAGACCCTAGGGACCCTATAGAGACCCTATAGAGACCCTAGAGACCCTATAGAGACCCTATAGAGACCCTAGAGACCCTATAGAGAGCCTAGGGAACCTATAGAGACACTAGGAACCCTATAGAGACCCTATAGAGACCCTAGGGATCCTATAGAGACACTATAGAGACACTAGAGACCCTATAGAGACCCTATAGAGACCCTAGGGAACCTATAGAGACCCTAGGAACCCTATAGAGACCCTATAGAGACCCTAGGGATCCTATAGAGACCCTATAGAGACCCTAGGAACCCTATAGAGACCCTAGGAACCCTATAGAGACCGTATAGAGACCCTAGAGACCATATAGAGACCCTATAGAGACCCTAGAGACCCTATAGAGACCCTATAGAGACCCTAGAGACCCTATAGAGACCCTAGGGACCCTATAGAGACCCTAGGAACCCTATAGAGACCCTATAGAGACACTAGGGACCCTATAGAGACACTATAGAGACACTAGAGACCCTATAGAGACACTATAGAGACACTAGAGACCCTATAGAGACCCTAGGGACCCTATAGAGACCCTATAGAGACCCTAGGGATCCTATAGAGACCCTATAGAGACCCTAGAGACCCTATAGAGACCCTATAGAGACCCTATAGAGACCGTAGGGACCATATAGAGACCCTATAGAGACCCTAGAGACCCTATAGAGACCCTAGAGAGACCCTAGAGACCCTATAGAGACCCTAGGAACCCTATAGAGACCCTAGAGACCCTATAGAGACCCTATAGAGACCCTAGGAACCCTATAGAGACCGTATAGAGACCCTAGAGACCCTATAGACACCCTATAGAGACCCCATAGAGACCCTATAGAGACCCTATAGAGACCCTAGAGACCCTATAGACACCCTAGAGAGACCCTAGAGACCCTATAGAGACCCTAGAGAGACCCTAGAGACCCTATAGAGACACTAGGGACCCTATAGAGACCCTAGGAACCCTATAGAGACCCTATAGAGACCCTAGGGACCCTATAGAGACCCTATAGAGACCCTAGAGACCCTATAGAGACCCTAGGGAACCTATAGAGACCCTAGGAACCCTATAGAGACCCTATAGAGACACTAGGGACCCTATAGAGTCCCTATAGAGACCCTAGAGACCCTATAGAGACCCTATAGAGACCCTAGAGACCCTATAGAGACCCTTTAGAGACCCTAGAGACCCTATAGAGACCATATAGAGACCCTAGAGAGACCCTAGAGAGACCCTAGAGACCCTATAGAGACCCTAGGGACACTATAGAGACCCTAGGAACCCTATAGAGACCCTATAGAGACCCTAGAGAGACCGTATAGAGACCCTATAGAGACCCTAGGGACCCTATAGAGACCCTAGGAACCCTATAGAGACCCTATAGAGACCCTAGGGTCCCTATAGAGACCCTATAGAGACACTAGAGGCCCTATAGAGACCCTATAGAGGCCCTAGAAACCCTATAGAGACCCTAGGGAACCTATAGAGACACTAGGAACCCTATAGAGACCCTATAGAGACCCTAGGGACCCTATAGAGACCCTAGGAACCCTATAGAGACCCTATAGAGACCCTAGGGACCCTATAGAGACCCTAGAGAGACACTAGAGACCCTATAGAGACCCTAGAGAGACCTTAGAAACCCTATAGAGACCCTAGGGACCCTATAGAGACCCTATAGGGACCCTAGGGACACTATAGAGACCCTATAGAGACACTAGAGACCCTATAGAGACCCTATAGAGACCCTAGGAACCCTATAGAGTCCCTAGGGAACCTATAGAGACCCTAGGAACCCTATAGAGACCCTATAGAGACCCTAGGGACCCTATAGAGACCCTATAGAGACCCTAGAGACCCTATAGAGACCCTATAGAGACCCTAGGATCCCTATAGAGACCCTATAGAGACCCTAGGGACCCTATAGAGACACTATAGAGACACTAGAGACCCTATAGAGACCCTATAGAGACCCTAGAGACCCTATAGAGAGCCTAGGGAACCTATAGAGACCCTAGGAACCCTATAGAGACCCTATAGAGACCCTAGGGATCCTATAGAGACCCTATAGAGACCCAAGAGACCCTATAGAGACCCTATAGAGACCCTAGGGAACCTATAGAGACCCTAGGAACCCTATAGAGACCCTATAGAGACCCTAGGGACCCTATAGAGACCCTATAGAGACCCTAGAGACCCTATAGAGACCCTAGAGAGACCCTAGAGACCCTATAGAGACCCTAGGGACCCTATAGAGACCCTAGGAACCCTATAGAGACCCTATAGAGACACTAGGGACCCTATAGAGACACTATAGAGACACTAGAGACCCTATAGAGACACTATAGAGACACTAGAGACCCTATAGAGACCCTAGGGACCCTATAGAGACCCTAGGAACCCTATAGAGACCCTATAGAGACCCTAGAGACCCTATAGAGACCCTATAGAGACCCTAGGAACCCTATAGAGACCCTATAGAGACCCTAGGGACCCTATAGAGACCCTATAGAGACCCTAGAGACCCTATAGAGACCCTATAGAGACCCTAGGAACCCTATAGAGACCCTATAGAGACCCTAGAGACCCTATAGACACCCTATAGAGACCCCATAGAGACCCTATAGAGACCCTATAGAGACCCTAGAGACCCTATAGACACCCTAGAGAGACCCTAGAGACCCTATAGAGACCCTAGAGAGACCCTAGAGACCCTATAGAGACACTAGGGACCCTATAGAGACCCTAGGAACCCTATAGAGACCCTATAGAGACCCTAGGGACCCTATAGAGACCCTATAGAGACCCTAGAGACCTATAGAGACCCTAGGGAACCTATAGAGACCCTAGGAACCCTATAGAGACCCTATAGAGACACTAGGGACCCTATAGAGTCCCTATAGAGACCCTAGAGACCCTATAGAGACCCTATAGAGACCCTAGAGACCCTATAGAGACCCTTTAGAGACCCTAGAGACCCTATAGAGACCATATAGAGACCCTAGAGAGACCCTAGAGAGACCCTAGAGACCCTATAGAGACCCTAGGGACACTATAGAGACCCTAGGAACCCTATAGAGACCCTATAGAGACCCTAGAGAGACCGTATAGAGACCCTATAGAGACCCTAGGGACCCTATAGAGACCCTAGGAACCCTATAGAGACCCTATAGAGACCCTAGGGGCCCTATAGAGACCCTGTAGAGGCCCTAGAAACCCTATAGAGACCCTATAGAGACCCTAGGAACCCTATAGAGACCCTATAGAGACCCTAGGGTCCCTATAGAGACCCTATAGAGACACTAGAGGCCCTATAGAGACCCTATAGAGGCCCTAGAAACCCTATAGAGACCCTAGGGAACCTATAGAGACACTAGGAACCCTATAGAGACCCTATAGAGACCCTAGGGACCCTATAGAGACCCTAGGAACCCTATAGAGACCCTATAGAGACCCTAGGGACCCTATAGAGACCCTAGAGAGACACTAGAGACCCTATAGAGACCCTAGAGAGACCTTAGAAACCCTATAGAGACCCTAGGGACCCTATAGAGACCCTATAGGGACCCTAGGGACACTATAGAGACCCTATAGAGACACTAGAGACCCTATAGAGACCCTATAGAGACCCTAGGAACCCTATAGAGTCCCTAGGGAACCTATAGAGACCCTAGGAACCCTATAGAGACCCTATAGAGACCCTAGGGACCCTATAGAGACCCTATAGAGACCCTAGAGACCCTATAGAGACCCTATAGAGACCCTAGGATCCCTATAGAGACCCTATAGAGACCCTAGGGACCCTATAGAGACACTATAGAGACACTAGAGACCCTATAGAGACCCTATAGAGACCCTAGAGACCCTATAGAGAGCCTAGGGAACCTATAGAGACCCTAGGAACCCTATAGAGACCCTATAGAGACCCTAGGGATCCTATAGAGACCCTATAGAGACCCAAGAGACCCTATAGAGACCCTATAGAGACCCTAGGGAACCTATAGAGACCCTAGGAACCCTATAGAGACCCTATAGAGACCCTAGGGACCCTATAGAGACCCTATAGAGACCCTAGAGACCCTATAGAGACCCTAGAGAGACCCTAGAGACCCTATAGAGACCCTAGGGACCCTATAGAGACCCTAGGAACCCTATAGAGACCCTATAGAGACACTAGGGACCCTATAGAGACACTATAGAGACACTAGAGACCCTATAGAGACACTATAGAGACACTAGAGACCCTATAGAGACCCTAGGGACCCTATAGAGACCCTAGGAACCCTATAGAGACCCTATAGAGACCCTAGAGACCCTATAGAGACCCTATAGAGACCCTAGGAACCCTATAGAGACCCTATAGAGACCCTAGGGACCCTATAGAGACCCTATAGAGACCCTAGAGACCCTATAGAGACCCTATAGAGACCCTAGGAACCCTATAGAGACCCTATAGAGACCCTAGGGACCCTATAGAGACCCTATAGAGACACTAGAGACCCTATAGAGACCCTATAGAGACCCCAGAGACCCTATAGAGAGCCTAGGGAACCTATAGAGACCCTAGGAACCCTATAGAGACCCTATAGAGACCCTAGGGACCCTATAGAGACCCTATAGAGACACTAGAGACCCTATAGAGACCCTATAGAGACCCTAGAGACCCTATAGAGAGCCTAGGGAACCTATAGAGACCCTAGGAACCCTATAGAGACCCTATAGAGACCCTAGGGATCCTATAGAGACACTATAGAGACACTAGAGACCCTATAGAGACCCTATAGAGACCCTAGGGAACCTATAAAGACCCTGGGAACCCTATAGAGACCCTATAGAGACCCTAGGGATCCTATAGAGACCCTATAGAGACCCTAGGAACCCTATAGAGACCCTAGGAACCCTATAGAGACCGTATAGAGACCCTAGAGACCATATAGAGACCCTATAGAGACCCTAGAGACCCTATAGAGACCCTAGAGAGACCCTAGAGACCCTATAGAGACCCTAGGGACCCTATAGAGACCCTAGGAACCCTATAGAGACCCTATAGAGACACTAGGGACCCTATAGAGACACTATAGAGACACTAGAGACCCTATAGAGACACTATAGAGACACTAGAGACCCTATAGAGACCCTAGGGACCCTATAGAGACCCTAGAAACCCTATAGAGACCCTATAGAGACCCTAGGGATCCTATAGAGACCCTATAGAGACCCTAGAGACCCTATAGAGACCCTATAGAGACCCTATAGAGACCGTAGGGACAATATAGAGACCCTATAGAGACCCTAGAGACCCTATAGAGACCCTAGAGAGACCCTAGAGACCCTATAGAGACCCTAGGAACCCTATAGAGACCCTAGAGACCCTATAGAGACCCTATAGAGACCCTAGGAACCCTATAGAGACCGCATAGAGACCCTAGAGACCCTATAGACACCCTATAGAGACCCCATAGAGACCCTATAGAGACCCTATAGAGACCCTAGAGACCCTATAGAGACCCTAGGAACCCTATAGAGACCGTATAGAGACCCTAGAGACCCTATAGACACCCTAGAGAGACCCTAGAGACCCTATAGAGACCCTAGAGAGACCCTAGAGACCCTATAGAGACACTAGGGACCCTATAGAGACCCTAGGAACCCTATAGAGACCCTATAGAGACCCTAGGGACCCTATAGAGACCCTATAGAGACCCTAGAGACCCTATAGTGACCCTAGGGAACCTATAGAGACCCTAGGAACCCTATAGAGACCCTATAGAGACCCTAGGGACCCTATAGAAACCCTAGAGAGACCTTAGAAACCCTATAGAGACCCTAGGGACCCTATAGAGACCCTAGGAACCCTATAGAGACCCTATAGGGACCCTAGGGACACTATAGAGACCCTATAGAGACACTAGAGACCCTATAGAGACACTATAGAGACCCTAGGAACCCTATAGAGTCCCTAGGGAACCTATAGAGACCCTGGGAACCCTATAGAGACCCTATAGAGACCCTAGGGACCCTATAGAGACCCTATAGAGACCCCAGAGACCCTATAGAGACCCTATAGAGACCCTAGGAACCCTATAGAGACCCTATAGAGACCCTAGGGACCCTATAGAGACACTATAGAGACACTAGAGACCCTATAGAGACCCTATAGAGACCCTAGAGACCCTATAGAGAGCCTAGGGAACCTATAGAGACCCTAGGAACCCTATAGAGACCCTATAGAGACCCTAGGGATCCTATAGAGACACTATAGAGACACAAGAGACCCTATAGAGACCCTATAGAGACCCTAGGGAACCTATAGAGACCCTAGGAACCCTATAGAGACCCTATAGAGACCCTAGGGATCCTATAGAGACCCTAGGAAACCTATAGAGACCCTATAGAGACCCTAGGGACCCTATAGAGACCCTATAGAGACCCTAGAGACCCTAGAGAGACCCTAGAGACCCTATAGAGACCCTAGGGACCCTATAGAGACCCTAGGAACCCTATAGAGACCCTATAGAGACACTAGGGACCCTATAGAGACACTATAGAGACACTAGAGACCCTATAGAGACACTATAGAGACACTAGAGACCCTATAGAGACCCTAGAGACCCTATAGAGACCCTAGGAACCCTATAGAGACCCTATAGAGACCCTAGAGACCCTATAGAGACCCTATAGAGACCCTAGGAACCCTATAGAGACCCTATAGAGACCCTAGGGACCCTATAGAGACCCTAGAGAGACCCTAGAGACCCTATAGAGACCCTATAGAGACCCTAGGAACCCTATAGAGACCCTATAGAGACCCTAGGGACCCTATAGAGACCCTATAGAGACACTAGAGACCCTATAGAGACCCTATAGAGACCCCAGAGACCCTATAGAGAGCCTAGGGAACCTATAGAGACCCTAGGAACCCTATAGAGACCCTATAGAGACCCTAGGGACCCTATAGAGACCCTATAGAGACCCTAGAGACCCTATAGAGACCCTATAGAGACCCTAGAGACCCTATAGAGAGCCTAGGGAACCTATAGAGACACTAGGAACCCTATAGAGACCCTATAGAGACCCTAGGGATCCTATAGAGACACTATAGAGACACTAGAGACCCTATAGAGACCCTATAGAGACCCTAGGGAACCTATAGAGACCCTAGGAACCCTATAGAGACCCTATAGAGACCCTAGGGATCCTATAGAGACCCTATAGAGACCCTAGGAACCCTATAGAGACCGTATAGAGACCCTAGAGACCATATAGAGACCCTATAGAGACCCTAGAGACCCTATAGAGACCCTAGGGACCCTATAGAGACCCTAGGAACCCTATAGAGACCCTATAGAGACACTAGGGACCCTATAGAGACACTATAGAGACACTAGAGACCCTATAGAGACACTATAGAGACACTAGAGACCCTATAGAGACCCTAGGGACCCTATAGAGACCCTAGAAACCCTATAGAGACCCTATAGAGACCCTAGGGATCCTATAGAGACCCTATAGAGACCCTAGAGACCCTATAGAGACCCTATAGAGACCCTATAGAGACCGTAGGGACCATATAGAGACCCTATAGAGACCCTAGAGACCCTATAGAGACCCTAGAGAGACCCTAGAGACCCTATAGAGACCCTAGGAACCCTATAGAGACCCTAGAGACCCTATAGAGACCCTATAGAGACCCTAGGAACCCTATAGAGACCGTATAGAGACCCTAGAGACCCTATAGAGACCCTATAGAGACCCTAGGGACCCTATAGAGACCCTATAGAGACCCTAGAGACCCTATAGAGACCCTATAGAGACCCTATAGAGACCCTAGGGACCCTATAGAGACCCTATAGAGACCCTAGAGACCCTAGAGAGACCGTAGAGAGACCCTAGAGACCCTATAGAGACCCTAGGGACCCTATAGAGACCCTAGGAACCCTATAGAGACCCTATAGAGACCCTAGAGACCCTATAGAGACCCTAGAGAGACCCTAGAGACACTATAGAGACCCTAGGGACCCTATAGAGACCCTAGGAACCCTATAGAGACCCTATAGAGACCCTAGGGACCCTATAGAGACCCTATAGAGGTCCTAGAGACCCTATAGAGACACTATAGAGACCCTAGGAACCCTATAGAGACCCTATAGAGACCCTAGAGACCCTATAGAGACCCTATAGAGACCCTAGAGACCCTATAGAGACCCTAGAGAGACCCTAGAGACCCTATAGAGACCCTAGGGACCCTATAGAGACCCTATAGAGACCATAGGGACCCTATAGAGACCCTATAGAGACACTAGAGGCCCTATAGAGACACTATAGAGACACTAGAGACCCTATAGAGACCCTATAGAGACCCTAGGAACCCTATAGAGACCCTATAGAAACCCTAGGGACCCTATAGAGTCCCTATAGTGACCCTAGAGACCCTATAGAGACTCTAGGGACCCTATAGAGTCCCTAGGAACCCTATAGAGACCCTATAGTGACCCTATAGAGACCCTAGAGACACTATAGAGACCCTATAGAGGCCCTAGAGACCCTATAGAGACCCTAGGGACCCTATAGAGACCCTAGGAACCCTATAGAGACCCTATAGAGACCCTAGGGACCCTATAGAGACCCTATAGAGGCCCTAGAGACCCTATAGAGACACTATAGAGACCCTAGAGACCCTATAGAGACCCTAGAGAGACCCTAGAGAGACCCTAGAGACCCTATAGAGACCCTAGAGAGACCCTAAAGACCCTATAGAGACCCTAGGGACCCTATAGAGACCCTATAGAGACCCTAGGGACCCTATAGAGACCCTATAGAGACCCTAGAGACCCTATAGAGTCCCTATAGATGCCCTAGAGACCCTATAGAGACCCTAGGGAACCTATAGAGACCCTAGGAACCCTATAGAGACCCTATAGAGACCCTAGGGACCCTATAGAGTCCCTATAGTGACCCTAGAGACCCTATAGAGACCCTAGGGACCCTATAGAGACCCTAGGAACCCTATAGAGACCCTATAGAGACCCTATAGAGACCCTAGGGACCCTATAGAGTCCCTATAGTGACCCTAGAGACCCTATAGAGACCCTAGGGACCCTATAGAGACCCTAGCAACCCTATAGAGACCCTATAGAGACCCTAGGGACCCTATAGAGACCCTATAGAGGCCCTAGAGACCCTATAGAGACCCTAGAGAGACCCTGGAGAGACTCTAGAGACCCTATAGAGACCATAGAGAGACCCTAGAGACCCTAGAGAGACCCTAGAGACCCTATAGAGACCCTAGGGACCCTATAGAGACCCTAGGAACCCTATAGAGACCCTATAGAGACCCTAGGGACCCTATAGAGACCCTATAGAGACACTAGAGACCCTATAGAGACCCTATAGAGACCATATAGAGCCCTAGGAACCCTATAGATACCCTATAGAGACCCTAGAGACCCTAGGGACCCTATAGAGACCCTATAGAGACCCTAGGGACCCTATAGAGACCCTATAGAGACCCTATAGAGACCCTAGAGACCCTACAGAGACCCTAGAGAGACCCTAGAGACCCTACAGAGACCCTAGAGAGACCCTAGAGACCCTATAGAGACCCTAGGGACCCTATAGAGACCCTAGGAACCCTATAGAGACCCTATAGAGACCCTAGAGACCCTATAGACACCCTAGAGAGACCCTAGAGACCCTATAGAGACTCTATAGAGACCCTAGGGACCCTATAGAGACCCTGTAGAGGCCCTAGAAACCCTATAGAGACCCTATAGAGACCCTAGGAACCCTATAGAGACCCTATAGAGACCCTAGGGACCCTATAGAGACCCTATAGAGACACTAGAGGCCCTATAGAGACCCTATAGAGGCCCTAGAAACCCTATAGACACCCTAGGGAACCTATAGAGACCCTAGGAACCCTATAGAGACCCTATAGAGACCCTAGGGACCCTATAGAGACCCTAGGAACCCTATAGAGACCCTATAGAGACCCTAGGGACCCTATAGAAACCCTAGAGAGACCTTAGAAACCCTATAGAGACCCTACTAGGGACCCTATAGAGACCCTAGGAACCCTATAGAGACCCTATAGGGACCTAGGGACACTATAGAGACCCTATAGAGACACTAGAGACCCTATAGAGACCCTATAGAGACCCTAGGAACCCTATAGAGTCCCTAGGGAACCTATAGAGACCCTGGGAACCCTATAGAGACCCTATAGAGACCCTAGGGACCCTATAGAGACCCTATAGAGACCCCAGAGACCTATAGAGACCCTATAGAGACCCCTAGGAACCCTATAGAGACCCTATAGAGACCCTAGGGACCCTATAGAGACACTATAGAGACACTAGAGACCCTACAGAGACCCTATAGAGACGCTAGAGACCCTATAGAGAGCCTAGGGAACCTATAGAGACCCTAGGAACCCTATAGAGACCCTATAGAGACCCTAGGGATCCTATAGAGACCCTAGGAACCCTATAGAGACCCTATAGAGACCCTAGGGATCCTATAGAGACCCTAGGAAACCTATAGAGACCCTATAGAGAACCTAGGGACCCTATAGAGACCCTATAGAGGCCCTAGAGACCCTATAGAGACACTATAGAGACCCTAGAGACCCTATAGAGACCCTAGAGAGACCCTAGAGAGACCCTAGAGACCCTATAGAGACCCTAGAGAGACCCTAAAGACCCTATAGAGACCCTAGGGACCCTATAGAGACCCTATAGAGACCCTAGGGGACCCTATAGAGACCCTATAGAGACCCTTAGAGACCCTATAGAGACCCTATAGATGCCCTAGAGACCCTATAGAGACCCTAGGGAACCTATAGAGACCCTAGGAACCCTATAGAGACCCTATAGAGACCCTAGGGACCCTATAGAGTCCCCTATAGTGACCCCTAGAGACCCTATAGAGACCCTAGGGACCCTATAGAGACCCTAGGAACCCTATAGAGACCCTATAGAGACCCTATAGAGACCCTAGGGACCCTATAGAGTCCCTATAGTGACCCTAGAGACCCTATAGAGACCCTAGGGACCCTATAGAGACCCTAGGAACCCTATAGAGACCCTATAGAGACCCTAGGGACCCTATAGAGACCCTATAGAGGCCCTAGAGACCCTATAGAGACCCTAGAGAGACCCTAGAGAGACCCTAGAGACCCTATAGAGACCATAGAGAGACCCTAGAGACCCTAGAGAGACCCTAGAGACCCTATAGAGACCCTAGGGACCCTATAGAGACCCTAGGAACCCTATAGAGACCCTATAGAGACCCTAGGGACCCTATAGAGACCCTATAGAGACACTAGAGACCCTATAGAGACCCTATAGAGACCATATAGAGCCCTAGGAACCCTATAGATACCCTATAGAGAACCTAGAGACCCTAGGGACCCTATAGAGACCCTATAGAGACCCTAGGGACCCTATAGAGACCCTATAGAGACCCTATAGAGACCCTAGAGACCCTACAGAGACCCTATAGAGACCCTATAGACACCCTAGAGAGACCCTAGAGACCCTATAGAGACTCTATAGAGACCCTAGGGACCCTATAGAGACCCTGTAGAGGCCCTAGAAACCCTATAGAGACCCTAGGAACCCTATAGAGACCCTATAGAGACCCTAGGGACCCTATAGAGACCCTATAGAGACACTAGAGGCCCTATAGAGACCCTATAGAGGCCCTAGAAACCCTATAGACACCCTACGGAACCTATAGAGACCCTAGGAACCCTATAGAGACCCTATAGAGACCCTAGGGACCCTATAGAGACCCTAGGAACCCTATAGAGACCCTATAGAGACCCTAGGGACCCTATAGAAACCCTAGAGAGACCTTAGAAACCCTATAGAGACCCTAGGGACCCTATAGAGACCCTAGGAACCCTATAGAGACCCTATAGGGACCCTAGGGACACTATAGAGACCCTATAGAGACACTAGAGACCCTATAGAGACCCTATAGAGACCCTAGGAACCCTATAGAGTCCCTAGGGAACCTATAGAGACCCTGGGAACCCTATAGAGACCCCTATAGAGACCCTAGGGACCCTATAGAGACCCTATAGAGACCCCAGAGACCCTATAGAGACCCTATAGAGACCCTAGGAACCCTATAGAGACCCTATAGAGACCCTAGGGACCCTATAGAGACACTATAGAGACACTAGAGACCCTATAGAGACCCTATAGAGACCCTAGAGACCCTATAGAGAGCCTAGGGAAACCTATAGAGACCCTAGGAACCCTATAGAGACCCTATAGAGACCCTAGGGATCCTATAGAGACCCTATAGAGACACAAGAGACCCTATAGAGACCCTATAGAGACCCTAGGGAACCTATAGAGACCCTAGGAACCCTATAGAGACCCTATAAGAGACCCTAGGGATCCTATAGAGACCCTAGGAAACCTATAGAGACCCTATAGAGA
Organism: Lathamus discolor; assembly: GCF_037157495.1. Classification (NCBI taxonomy): domain Eukaryota; kingdom Metazoa; phylum Chordata; class Aves; order Psittaciformes; family Psittacidae; genus Lathamus; species Lathamus discolor. The sequence continues at coordinate 216,757 of NW_027069389.1, read as the reverse complement.
CCCTAGGGACCCTATAGAGACCCTATAGAGACCCTAGAGACCCTAGAGAGACCCTAGAGACCCTATAGAGACCCTAGGGACCCTATAGAGACCCTAGGAACCCTATAGAGACCCTATAGAGACACTAGGGACCCTATAGAGACACTATAGAGACACTAGAGACCCTATAGAGACACTATAGAGACACTAGAGACCCTATAGAGACACTAGGGACCCTATAGAGACCCTAGGAACCCTATAGAGACCCTATAGAGGACCCTAGAGACCCTATAGAGACCCTATAGAGACCCTAGGAACCCTATAGAGACCCTATAGAGACCCTAGGGACCCTATAGAGACCCTAGAGAGACCCTAGAGACCCCTATAGAGACAGAGACCCTAGAGACCCTACAGAGACCCTATAGAGACCCTAGGGACCCTATAGAGACCCTATAGAGACACTAGAGACCCTATAGAGACCCTATAGAGACCCCAGAGACCCTATAGAGAGCCTAGGGAACCTATAGAGACCCTAGGAACCCTATAGAGACCCTATAGAGACCCTAGGGACCCTATAGAGACCCTATAGAGACCCTAGAGACCCTATAGAGACCCTATAGAGACCCTAGAGACCCTATAGAGAGCCTAGGGAACCTATAGAGACACTAGGAACCCTATAGAGACCCTATAGAGACCCTAGGAACCCTATAGAGACCCTAGAGACCCTATAGAGACCCTATAGAGACCCTAGGAACCCTATAGAGACCGTATAGAGACCCTAGAGACCCTATAGACACCCTATAGAGACCCCATAGAGACCCTATAGAGACCCTATAGAGACCCTAGAGACCCTATAGACACCCTAGAGAGACCCTAGAGACCCTATAGAGACCCTAGAGAGACCCTAGAGACCCTATAGAGACACTAGGGACCCTATAGAGACCCTAGGAACCCTATAGAGACCCTATAGAGACCCTAGGGACCCTATAGAGACCCTATAGAGACCCTAGAGACCCTATAGAGACCCTAGGGAACCTATAGAGACCCTAGGAACCCTATAGAGACCCTATAGAGACCCTAGGGACCCTATAGAGTCCCTATAGAGACCCTAGAGACCCTATAGAGACCCTATAGAGACCCTAGAGACCCTATAGAGACACTTTAGAGACCCTAGAGACCCTATAGAGACCATATAGAGACCCTAGAGAGACCCTAGAGAGAACCTAGAGACCCTATAGAGACCCTAGGAACACTATAGAGACCCTAGGAACCCTATAGAGACCCTATAGAGACCCTAGAGAGACCCTAGAGACCCTATAGAGACCCTAGGGACCCTATAGAGACCCTAGGAACCCTATAGAGACCCTATAGAGACCCTAGAGACCCTATAGACACCCTAGAGAGACCCTAGAGACCCTATAGAGACCCTAGGAACCCTATAGAGACCCTATAGAGACCCTAGGGACCCTATAGAGACCCTATAGAGACACTAGAGACCCTATAGAGACCCTATAGAGACCCCAGAGACCCTATAGAGAGCCTAGGGAACCTATAGAGACCCTAGGAACCCTATAGAGACCCTATAGAGACCCTAGGGACCCTATAGAGACCCTATAGAGACACTAGAGACCCTATAGAGACCCTATAGAGACCCTAGAGACCCTATAGAGAGCCTAGGGAACCTATAGAGACCCTAGGAACCCTATAGAGACCCTATAGAGACCCTAGGGATCCTATAGAGACACTATAGAGACACTAGAGACCCTATAGAGACCCTAGGGAACCTATAAAGACCCTAGGAACCCTATAGAGACCCTATAGAGACCCTAGGGATCCTATAGAGACCCTATAGAGACCCTAGGAACCCTATAGAGACCCTAGGAACCCTATAGAGACCGTATAGAGACCCTAGAGACCATATAGAGACCCTATAGAGACCCTAGAGACCCTATAGAGACCCTAGAGAGACCCTAGAGACCCTAGAGAGACCCTAGGGACCCTATAGAGACCCTAGGAACCCTATAGAGACCCTATAGAGACACTAGGGACCCTATAGAGACACTATAGAGACACTAGAGACCCTATAGAGACACTATAGAGACACTAGAGACCCTATAGAGACCCTAGGGACCCTATAGAGACCCTAGAAACCCTATAGAGACCCTATAGAGACCCTAGGGATCCTATAGAGACCCTATAGAGACCCTAGAGACCCTATAGAGACCCTATAGAGACCCTATAGAGACCGTAGGGACCATATAGAGACCCTATAGAGACCCTAGAGACCCTATAGAGACCCTAGAGAGACCCTAGAGACCCTATAGAGACCCTAGGAACCCTATAGAGACCCTAGAGACCCTATAGAGACCCTATAGAGACCCTAGGAACCCTATAGAGACCGCATAGAGACCCTAGAGACCCTATAGACACCCTATAGAGACCCCATAGAGACCCTATAGAGACCCTATAGAGACCCTAGAGACCCTATAGAGACCCTAGGAACCCTATAGAGACCGTATAGAGACCCTAGAGACCCTATAGACACCCTAGAGAGACCCTAGAGACCCTATAGAGACCCTAGAGAGACCCTAGAGACCCTATAGAGACACTAGGGACCCTATAGAGACCCTAGGAACCCTATAGAGACCCTATAGAGACCCTAGGGACCCTATAGAGACCCTATAGAGACCCTAGAGACCCTATAGTGACCCTAGGGAACCTATAGAGACCCTAGGAACCCTATAGAGACCCTATAGAGACCCTAGGGACCCTATAGAAACCCTAGAGAGACCTTAGAAACCCTATAGAGACCCTAGGGACCCTATAGAGACCCTAGGAACCCTATAGAGACCCTATAGGGACCCTAGGGACACTATAGAGACCCTATAGAGACACTAGAGACCCTATAGAGACCCTATAGAGACCCTAGGAACCCTATAGAGTCCCTAGGGAACCTATAGAGACCCTGGGAACCCTATAGAGACCCTATAGAGACCCTAGGGACCCTATAGAGACCCTATAGAGACCCCAGAGACCCTATAGAGACCCTATAGAGACCCTAGGAACCCTATAGAGACCCTATAGAGACCCTAGGGACCCTATAGAGACACTATAGAGACACTAGAGACCCTATAGAGACCCTATAGAGACCCTAGAGACCCTATAGAGAGCCTAGGGAACCTATAGAGACCCTAGGATCCCTATAGAGACCCTATAGAGACCCTAGGGATCCTATAGAGACCCTATAGAGACACAAGAGACCCTATAGAGACCCTATAGAGAGCCTAGGGAACCTATAGAGACCCTAGGAACCCTATAGAGACCCTATAGAGACCCTAGGGATCCTATAGAGACCCTAGGAAACCTATAGAGACCCTATAGAGACCCTAGGGACCCTATAGAGACCCTATAGAGACCCTAGAGACCCTAGAGAGACCCTAGAGACCCTATAGAGACCCTAGGGACCCTATAGAGACCCTAGGAACCCTATAGAGACCCTATAGAGACACTAGGGACCCTATAGAGACACTATAGAGACACTAGAGACCCTATAGAGACACTATAGAGACACTAGAGACCCTATAGAGACCCTAGGGACCCTATAGAGACCCTAGGAACCCTATAGAGACCCTATAGAGACCCTAGAGACCCTATAGAGACCCTATAGAGACCCTAGGAACCCTATAGAGACACTATAGAGACCCTAGGGACCCTATAGAGACCCTAGAGAGACCCTAGAGACCCTATAGAGACCCTATAGAGACCCTAGGAACCCTATAGAGACCCTATAGAGACCCTAGGGACCCTATAGAGACCCTATAGAGACACTAGAGACCCTATAGAGACCCTATAGAGACCCCAGACACCCTATAGAGAGCCTAGGGAACCTATAGAGACCCTAGGAACCCTATAGAGACCCTATAGAGACCCTAGGGACCCTATAGAGACCCTATAGAGACCCTAGAGACCCTATAGAGACCCTATAGAGACCCTAGAGACCCTATAGAGAGCCTAGGGAACCTATAGAGACACTAGGAACCCTATAGAGACCCTATAGAGACCCTAGGGATCCTATAGAGACACTATAGAGACACTAGAGACCCTATAGAGACCCTATAGAGACCCTAGGGAACCTATAGAGACCCTAGGAACCCTATAGAGACCCTATAGAGACCCTAGGGATCCTATAGAGACCCTATAGAGACCCTAGGAACCCTATAGAGACCCTAGGAACCCTATAGAGACCGTATAGAGACCCTAGAGACCATATAGAGACCCTATAGAGACCCTAGAGACCCTATAGAGACCCTATAGAGACCCTAGAGACCCTATAGAGACCCTAGGGACCCTATAGAGACACTAGGGACCCTATAGAGACACTATAGAGACACTAGAGACCCTATAGAGACACTATAGAGACACTAGAGACCCTATAGAGACCCTAGGGACCCTATAGAGACCCTAGAAACCCTATAGAGACCCTATAGAGACCCTAGGGATCCTATAGAGACCCTATAGAGACCCTAGAGACCCTATAGAGACCCTATAGAGACCCTATAGAGACCGTAGGGACCATATAGAGACCCTATAGAGACCCTAGAGACCCTATAGAGACCCTAGAGAGACCCTAGAGACACTATAGAGACCCTAGGAACCCTATAGAGACCCTAGAGACCCTATAGAGACCCTATAGAGACCCTAGGAACCCTATAGAGACCGTATAGAGACCCTAGAGACCCTATAGACACCCTATAGAGACCCCATAGAGACCCTATAGAGACCCTATAGAGACCCTAGAGACCCTATAGACACCCTAGAGAGACCCTAGAGACCCTATAGAGACCCTAGAGAGACCCTAGAGACCCTATAGAGACAATATGGACCCTATAGAGACCCTAGGAACCCTATAGAGACCCTATAGAGACCCTAGGGACCCTATAGAGACCCTATAGAGACCCTAGAGACCCTATAGAGACCCTAGGGAACCTATAGAGACCCTAGGAACCCTATAGAGACCCTATAGAGACCCTAGGGACCCTATAGAGACCCTATAGAGACCCTAGAGACCCTATAGAGACCCTATAGAGACCCTAGGAACCCTATAGAGACCCTATAGAGACCCTAGAGACCCTATAGAGACCCTTTAGAGACCCTAGAGACCCTATAGAGACCATATAGAGACCCTAGAGAGACCCTAGAGAGACCCTAGAGACCCTATAGAGACCCTAGGGACACTATAGAGACCCTAGGAACCCTATAGAGACCCTATAGAGACCCTAGAGAGACCCTAGAGACCCTATAGAGACCCTAGGGACCCTATAGAGACCCTAGGAACCCTATAGAGACCCTATAGAGACCCTAGAGACCCTATAGACACCCTAGAGAGACCCTAGAGACCCTATAGAGACCCTATAGAGACCCTAGGGGCCCTATAGAGACCCTGTAGAGGCCCTAGAAACCCTATAGAGACCCTATAGAGACCCTAGGAACCCTATAGAGACCCTATAGAGACCCTAGGGACCCTATAGAGACCCTATAGAGACACTAGAGGCCCTATAGAGACCCTATAGAGGCCCTAGAAACCCTATAGAGACCCTAGGGAACCTATAGAGACACTAGGAAACCTATAGAGACCCTATAGAGACCCTAGGGACCCTATAGAGACCCTAGGAACCCTATAGAGACCCTATAGAGACCCTAGGGACCCTATAGAGACCCTAGAGAGACACTAGAGACCCTATAGAGACCCTAGAGAGACCTTAGAAACCCTATAGAGACCCTAGGGACCCTATAGAGACCCTATAGGGACCCTAGGGACACTATAGAGACCCTATAGAGACACTAGAGACCCTATAGAGACCCTATAGAGACCCTAGGAACCCTATAGAGTCCCTAGGGAACCTATAGAGACCCTAGGAACCCTATAGAGACCCTATAGAGACCCTAGGGACCCTATAGAGACCCTATAGAGACCCTAGAGACCCTATAGAGACCCTATAGAGACCCTAGGAACCCTATAGAGACCCTATAGAGACCCTAGGGACCCTATAGAGACACTATAGAGACACTAGAGACCCTATAGAGACCCTATAGAGACCCTAGAGACCCTATAGAGAGCGTAGGGAACCTATAGAGACCCTAGGAACCCTATAGAGAAACTATAGAGACCCTAGGGATCCTATAGAGACCCTATAGAGACCCAAGAGACCCTATAGAGACCCTATAGAGACCCTAGGGAACCTATAGAGACCCTAGGAACCCTATAGAGACCCGATAGAGACCCTAGGGACCCTATAGAGACCCTATAGAGACCCTAGAGACCCTATAGAGACCCTAGAGAGACCCTAGAGACCCTATAGAGACCCTAGGGACCCTATAGAGACCCTAGGAACCCTATAGAGACCCTATAGAGACACTAGGGACCCTATAGAGACACTATAGAGACACTAGAGACCCTATAGAGACACTATAGAGACACTAGAGACCCTATAGAGACCCTAGGGACCCTATAGAGACCCTAGGAACCCTATAGAGACCCTATAGAGACCCTAGAGACCCTATAGAGACCCTATAGAGACCCTAGGAACCCTATAGAGACCCTATAGAGACCCTAGGGACCCTATAGAGACCCTATAGAGACCCTAGAGACCCTATAGAGACCCTATAGAGACCCTAGGAACCCTATAGAGACCCTATAGAGACCCTAGGGACCCTATAGAGACCCTATAGAGACACTAGAGACCCTATAGAGACCCTATAGAGACCCCAGAGACCCTATAGAGAGCCTAGGGAACCTATAGAGACCCTAGGAACCCTATAGAGACCCTATAGAGACCCTAGGGACCCTATAGAGACCCTATAGAGACCCTAGAGACCCTATAGAGAGCCTAGGGAACCTATAGAGACCCTAGGAACCCTATAGAGACCCTATAGAGACCCTAGGGATCCTATAGAAACACTATAGAGACACTAGAGACCCTATAGAGACCCTATAGAGACCCTAGGGAACCTATAAAGACCCTAGGAACCCTATAGAGACCCTATAGAGACCCTAGGGATCCTATAGAGACCCTATAGAGACCCTAGGAACCCTATAGAGACCCTAGGAACCCTATAGAGACCGTATAGAGACCCTAGAGACCATATAGAGACCCTATAGAGACCCTAGAGACCCTATAGAGACCCTAGAGAGACCCTAGAGACCCTATAGAGACCCTAGGGACCCTATAGAGACCCTAGGAACCCTATAGAGACCCTATAGAGACACTAGGGACCCTATAGAGACACTATAGAGACACTAGAGACCCTATAGAGACACTATAGAGACACTAGAGACCCTATAGAGACCCTAGGGACCCTATAGAGACCCTAGAAACCCTATAGAGACCCTATAGAGACCCTAGGGATCCTATAGAGACCCTATAGAGACCCTAGAGACCCTATAGAGACCCTATAGAGACCCTATAGAGACCGTAGGGACCATATAGAGACCCTATAGAGACCCTAGAGACCCTATAGAGACCCTAGAGAGACCCTAGAGACCCTATAGAGACCCTAGGAACCCTATAGAGACCCTAGAGACCCTATAGAGACCCTATAGAGACCCTAGGAACCCTATAGAGACCGTATAGAGACCCTAGAGACCCTATAGACACCCTATAGAGACCCCATAGAGACCCTATAGAGACCCTATAGAGACCCTAGAGACCCTATAGACACCCTAGAGAGACCCTAGAGACCCTATAGAGACCCTAGAGAGACCCTAGAGACCCTATAGAGACACTAGGGACCCTATAGAGACCCTAGGAACCCTATAGAGACCCTATAGAGACCCTAGGGACCCTATAGAGACCCTATAGAGACCCTAGAGACCCTATAGTGACCCTAGGGAACCTATAGAGACCCTAGGAACCCTATAGAGACCCTATAGAGACCCTAGGGACCCTATAGAGTCCCTATAGAGACCCTAGAGACCCTATAGAGACCCTATAGAGACCCTAGAGACCCTATAGAGACCCTTTAGAGACCCTAGAGACCCTATAGAGACCATATAGAGACCCTAGAGAGACCCTAGAGAGACCCTAGAGACCCTATAGAGACCCTAGGGACACTATAGAGACCCTAGGAACCCTATAGAGACCCTATAGAGACCCTAGGGACCCTATAGAGACCCTATAGAGATACTAGAGACCCTAGAGAGACCCTAGAGAGACACTAGAGACCCTATAGAGACCCTATAGAGACACTAGGGAACCTATAGAGACCCTAGGAACCCTATAGAGACCCTATAGAGACCCTAGGGACCCTATAGAGACCCTATAGAGACCCTATAGAGACCCTAGGGACCCTATAGAGACCCTATAGAGACCGTATAGAGACCCTAGAGACCCTATAGAGACCCTATAGAGACCCAAGAGACCCTATAGAGATCCTAGAGAGACCCTAGAGACCCTATAGAGACCCTAGAGAGACCCTAGAGACCCTATAGAGACCCTAGGGACCCTATAGAGACCCTAGGAACCCTATAGAGACCCTATAGAGACCCTAGAGACCCTATAGAGACCCTAGAGAGACCCTAGAGACCCTATAGAGACTCTAGAGAGACCCTAGAGACCCTATAGAGACCCTAGGGACCCTATAGAGACCCTATAGAGACCCTAGAGACCCTATAGAGACCCTATAGAGACCCTAGAGACCCTATAGAGACCCTAGGGAACCTATAGAGACCCTAGGAACCCTATAGAGACCCTATAGAGACCCTAGGGACCCTATAGAGTCCCTATAGTGACACTAGAGACCCTATAGAGACCCTAGGGACCCTATAGAGACCCTAGGAACCCTATAGAGACCCTATAGAGACCCTATAGAGACCCTAGGGACCCTATAGAGACCCTATAGAGACACTAGAGACCCTATAGAGACCCTATAGAGACCCTAGGAAACCTATAGAGACCGTATAGAGACCCTAGAGACCCTATAGAGACCCTATAGAGACCCTAGAGACCCTATAGAGACCCTAGGAACCCTATAGAGACCCTAGAGAGACCTTAGAGACCCTATAGAGACCCTAGGGACCCTATAGAGACCCTAGGAACCCTATAGAGACCCTATAGAGACCCTAGGGACCCTATAGAGACCCTATAGAGACACTAGAGACCCTATAGAGACCCTATAGAGACCCTAGGAACCCTATAGAGTCCCTAGGGAACCTATAGAGACCCTAGGAACCCTATAGAGACCCTATAGAGACCCTAGGTACCCTATAGAGACCCTATAGAGACCCTAGAGACCCTATAGAGACCCTATAGAGACCCTAGGAACCCTGTAGAGACCCTATAGAGACCCTAGGGACCCTATAGAGACCCTATAGAGACACTAGGGATCCTATAGAGACCCTATAGAGACACTAGAGACCCTATAGAGACCCTATAGAGACCCTAGGGACCCTATAGAGATACTAGAGACCCTAGAGAGACCCTAGAGAGACACTAGAGACCCTATAGAGACCCTATAGAGACCCTAGGGACCCTATAGAGACCCTAGGAACCCTATAGAGACCCTATAGAGACCCTAGGGACCCTATAGAGACCCTATAGAGACACTAGAGACCCTATAGAGACCCTATAGAGACCCTAGGAACCCTATAGAGTCCCTAGGGAACCTATAGAGACCCTAGGAACCCTATAGAGACCCTATAGAGACCCTAGGTACCCTATAGAGACCCTATAGAGACCCTAGAGACCCTATAGAGACCCTATAGAGACCCTAGGAACCCTGTAGAGACCCTATAGAGACCCTAGGGACCCTATAGAGACCCTATAGAGACACTAGGGATCCTATAGAGACACTATAGAGACACTAGAGACCCTATAGAGACCCTATAGAGACCCTAGGGACCCTATAGAGACCCTATAGAGATACTAGAGACCCTAGAGAGACCCTAGAGAGACACTAGAGACCCTATAGAGACCCTATAGAGACACTAGGGAACCTATAGAGACCCTAGGAACCCTATAGAGACCCTATAGAGACCCTAGAGACCCTATAGAGACCCTAGAGAGACCCTAGAGACCCTATAGAGACTCTAGAGAGACCCTAGAGACCCTATAGAGACCCTAGGGACCCTATAGAGACCCTATAGAGACCCTAGAGACCCTATAGAGACCCTATAGAGACCCTAGAGACCCTATAGAGACCCTAGGGAACCTATAGAGACCCTAGGAACCCTATAGAGACCCTATAGAGACCCTAGGGACCCTATAGAGTCCCTATAGTGACACTAGAGACCCTATAGAGACCCTAGGGACCCTATAGAGACCCTAGGAACCCTATAGAGACCCTATAGAGACCCTATAGAGACCCTAGGGACCCTATAGAGACCCTATAGAGACACTAGAGACCCTATAGAGACCCTATAGAGACCCTAGGAAACCTATAGAGACCGTATAGAGACCCTAGAGACCCTATAGAGACCCTATAGAGACCCTAGAGACCCTATAGAGACCCTAGGAACCCTATAGAGACCCTAGAGAGACCTTAGAGACACTATAGAGACCCTAGGGACCCTATAGAGACCCTAGGAACCCTATAGAGACCCTATAGAGACCCTAGGGACCCTATAGAGACCCTATAGAGACACTAGAGACCCTATAGAGACCCTATAGAGACCCTAGGAACCCTATAGAGTCCCTAGGGAACCTATAGAGACCCTAGGAACCCTATAGAGACCCTATAGAGACCCTAGGTACCCTATAGAGACCCTATAGAGACCCTAGAGACCCTATAGAGACCCTATAGAGACCCTAGGAACCCTGTAGAGACCCTATAGAGACCCTAGGGACCCTATAGAGACCCTATAGAGACACTAGGGATCCTATAGAGACCCTATAGAGACACTAGAGACCCTATAGAGACCCTATAGAGACCCTAGGGACCCTATAGAGATACTAGAGACCCTAGAGAGACCCTAGAGAGACACTAGAGACCCTATAGAGACCCTATAGAGACCCTAGGGACCCTATAGAGACCCTAGGAACCCTATAGAGACCCTATAGAGACCCTAGGGACCCTATAGAGACCCTATAGAGACACTAGAGACCCTATAGAGACCCTATAGAGACCCTAGGAACCCTATAGAGTCCCTAGGGAACCTATAGAGACCCTAGGAACCCTATAGAGACCCTATAGAGACCCTAGGTACCCTATAGAGACCCTATAGAGACCCTAGAGACCCTATAGAGACCCTATAGAGACCCTAGGAACCCTGTAGAGACCCTATAGAGACCCTAGGGACCCTATAGAGACCCTATAGAGACACTAGGGATCCTATAGAGACCCTATAGAGACACTAGGAACCCTATAGAGACCCTATAGAGACCCTAGGGACCCTATAGAGACCCTATAGAGACCCTAGGAACCCTATAGAGTCCCTAGGGAACCTATAGAGACCCTAGGAACACTATAGAGACCCTATAGAGACCCTAGGTACCCTATAGAGACCCTATAGAGACACTAGAGACCCTATAGAGACCCTATAGAGACCCTAGGAACCCTGTAGAGACCCTATAGAGACCCTAGGGACCCTATAGAGACCCTATAGAGACACTAGGGATCCTATAGAGACCCTATAGAGACACTAGAGACCCTATAGAGACCCTATAGAGACCCTAGGGACCCTATAGAGATACTAGAGACCCTAGAGAGACCCTAGAGAGACACTAGAGACCCTATAGAGACCCTATAGAGACCCTAGGGACCCTATAGAGACCCTAGGAACCCTATAGAGACCCTATAGAGACCCTAGGGACCCTATAGAGACCCTATAGAGACACTAGAGACCCTATAGAGACCCTATAGAGACCCTAGGAACCCTATAGAGTCCCTAGGGAACCTATAGAGACCCTAGGAACCCTATAGAGACCCTATAGAGACCCTAGGAACCCTATAGAGACCCTATAGAGACCCTAGAGACCCTATAGAGACCCTGTAGAGACCCTAGGAACCCTGTAGAGACCCTATAGAGACCCTAGGGACCCTATAGAGACCCTATAGAGACACTAGGGATCCTATAGAGACCCTATAGAGACACTAGAGACCCTATAGAGACCCTATAGAGACCCTAGGGACCCTATAGAGACCCTATAGAGATACTAGAGACCCTAGAGAGACCCTAGAGAGACACTAGAGACCCTATAGAGACCCTATAGAGACACTAGGGAACCTATAGAGACCCTAGGAACCCTATAGAGACCCTATAGAGACCCTAGAGACCCTATAGAGACCATAGAGAGACCCTAGAGATTCTATAGAGACTCTAGAGAGACCCTAGAGACCCTATAGAGACCCTAGGGACCCTATAGAGACCCTATAGAGACCCTAGAGACCCTATAGAGACCCTATAGAGACCCTAGAGACCCTATAGAGACCCTAGGGAACCTATAGAGACCCTAGGAACCCTATAGAGACCCTATAGAGACCCTAGGGACCCTATAGAGTCCCTATAGTGACACTAGAGACCCTATAGAGACCCTAGGGACCCTATAGAGACCCTAGGAACCCTATAGAGACCCTATAGAAACCCTATAGAGACCCTAGGGACCCTATAGAGACCCTATAGAGACACTAGAGACCCTATAGAGACCCTATAGAGACCCTAGGAAACCTATAGAGACCGTATAGAGACCCTAGAGACCCTATAGAGACCCTATAGAGACCCTAGAGACCCTATAGAGACCCTAGGAACCCTATAGAGACCCTAGAGAGACCTTAGAGACCCTATAGAGACCCTAGGGACCCTATAGAGACCCTAGGAACCCTATAGAGACCCTATAGAGACCCTAGGGACCCTATAGAGACCCTATAAAGACCCTAGGAACCCTGTAGAGACCCTATAGAGACCCTAGGAACCCTATAGAGTCCCTAGGGAACCTATAGAGACCCTAGGAACACTATAGAGACCCTATAGAGACCCTAGGTACCCTATAGAGACCCTATAGAGACACTAGAGACCCTATAGAGACCCTATAGAGACCCTAGGAACCCTGTAGAGACCCTATAGAGACCCTAGGGACCCTATAGAGACCCTATAGAGACACTAGGGATCCTATAGAGACCCTATAGAGACACTAGAGACCCTATAGAGACCCTATAGAGACCCTAGGGACCCTATAGAGATACTAGAGACCCTAGAGAGACCCTAGAGAGACACTAGAGACCCTATAGAGACCCTATAGAGACCCTAGGGACCCTATAGAGACCCTATAGAGACCCTAGGGACCCTATAGAGACCCTATAGAGACACTAGAGACCCTATAGAGACCCTATAGAGACCCTAGGAACCCTATAGAGTCCCTAGGGAACCTATAGAGACCCTAGGAACCCTATAGAGACCCTATAGAGACCCTAGGTACCCTATAGAGACCCTATAGAGACCCTAGAGACCCTATAGAGACCCTATAGAGACCCTAGGAACCCTGTAGAGACCCTATAGAGACCCTAGGGACCCTATAGAGACCCTATAGAGACACTAGGGATCCTATAGAGACCCTATAGAGACACTAGAGACCCTATAGAGACCCTATAGAGACCCTAGGGACCCTATAGAGATACTAGAGACCCTAGAGAGACCCTAGAGAGACACTAGAGACCCTATAGAGACCCTATAGAGACCCTAGGGACCCTATAGAGACCCTAGGAACCCTATAGAGACCCTATAGAGACCCTAGGGACCCTATAGAGACCCTATAGAGACACTAGAGACCCTATAGAGACCCTATAGAGACCCTAGGAACCCTATAGAGTCCCTAGGGAACCTATAGAGACCCTAGGAACCCTATAGAGACCCTATAGAGACCCTAGGTACCCTATAGAGACCCTATAGAGACCCTAGAGACCCTATAGAGACCCTATAGAGACCCTAGGAACCCTGTAGAGACCCTATAGAGACCCTAGGGACCCTATAGAGACCCTATAGAGACACTAGGGATCCTATAGAGACCCTATAGAGACACTAGAGACCCTATAGAGACCCTATAGAGACCCTAGGGACCCTATAGAGACCCTATAGAGATACTAGAGACCCTAGAGAGACCCTAGAGAGACACTAGAGACCCTATAGAGACCCTATAGAGACACTAGGGAACCTATAGAGACCCTAGGAACCCTATAGAGACCCTATAGAGACCCTAGGGACCCTATAGAGACCCTATAGAGACCCTAGGGACCCTATAGAGACCCTATAGAGATACTAGAGACCCTAGAGAGACCCTAGAGAGACACTAGAGACCCTATAGAGACCCTATAGAGACACTAGGGAACCTATAGAGACCCTAGGAACCCTATAGAGACCCTATAGAGACCCTAGGGACCCTATAGAGACCCTATAGAGACCCTATAGAGACCCTAGGGACCCTATAGAGACCCTATAGAGACCGTATAGAGACACTAGAGACCCTATAGAGACCCTATAGAGACCCAAGAGACCCTATAGAGACCCTAGAGAGACCCTAGAGACCCTATAGAGACCCTAGGGACCCTATAGAGACCCTAGGAACCCTATAGAGACCCTATAGAGACCCTAGAGACCCTATAGAGACCCTAGAGAGACCCTAGAGACCCTATAGAGACTCTAGAGAGACCCTAGAGACCCTATAGAGACCCTAGGGACCCTATAGAGACCCTAGGTACCCTATAGAGACCCTATAGATACCCTAGAGACCCTATAGAGACCCTATAGAGACCCTAGAGACCCTATAGAGACCCTAGGGAACCTATAGAGACCCTAGGAACCCTATAGAGACCCTATAGAGACCCTAGGGACCCTATAGAGTCCCTATAGTGACCCTAGAGACCCTATAGAGACCCTAGGGACCCTATAGAGACCCTAGGAACCCTATAGAGACCCTATAGAGACCCTATAGAGACCCTAGGGACCCTATAGAGACCCTATAGAGACACTAGAGACCCTATAGAGACCCTATAGAGACCCTAGGAAACCTATAGAGACCGTATAGAGACCCTAGAGACCCTATAGAGACCCTATAGAGACTCTAGAGACCCTATAGAGACCCTAGGAACCCTATAGAGACCCTAGAGAGACTTTAGAGACCCTATAGAGACCCTAGGGACCCTATAGAGACCCTAGGAACCCTATAGAGACCCTATAGAGACCCTAGGGACCCTATAGAGACCCTATAGAGACACTAGAGACCCTATAGAGACCCTATAGAGACCCTAGGAACCCTATAGAGTCCCTAGGGAACCTATAGAGACCCTAGGAAACATATAGAGACCCTATAGAGACCCTAGGTACCCTATAGAGACCCTATAGAGACCCTAGAGACCCTATAGAGACCCTATAGAGACCCTAGGAACCCTGTAGAGACCCTATAGAGACCCTAGGGACCCTATAGAGACCCTATAGAGACACTAGGGATCCTATAGAGACCCTATAGAGACACTAGAGACCCTATAGAGACCCTATAGAGACCCTAGAGACCCTATAGAGACCCTAGGGAACCTATAGAGACCCTAGGAACCCTATAGAGAACCTATAGAGACCCTAGGGATCCTATAGAGACCCTATAGAGACACTAGGGACCCTATAGAGACCCTATAGAGACACTAGAGACCCTATAGAGACACAAGAGACCCTATAGAGACCCTAGAGAGACCCTAGAGACCCTATAGAGACCCTAGGAACCCTATAGAGACCCTAGGAACCCTATAGAGACACTGTAGAGACCCTAGGGACCCTATAGAGACCCTATAGAGACACTAGAGAGACCGTAGAGACACTATAGAGACCCTAGGGACCCTATAGAGACCCTAGGAACCCTATAGAGACCCTATAGAGACCCTAGGGACCCTATAGAGACCCTATAGAGACCCTAGAGACCCTATAGAGACCCTAGGGAACCTATAGAGACCCTAGGAACCCTATAGAGACCCTATAGAGACCCTAGGGATCCTATAGAGACCCTATAGAGACCCTAGAGACCCTATAGAGACCCTATAGAGACCCTATAGAGACCCTAGGGACCCTATAGAGACCCTATAGAGATACTAGAGACACTATAGAGAACCTAGGGACCCTATAGAGACCCTAGGAACCCTATAGAGACCTCATAGAGACCCTAGGGACCCTATAGAGACCCTAGGAACCCTATAGAGACCCTATAGAGACCCTAGGGACCCTATAGAGACCCTAGAGAGACCCTAGAGACCCTATAGAGACCCTATAGAGACCCTATAGAGACCCTAGAGACCCTACAGAGACCCTATAGAGACCCTAGGGACACTATAGAGACCCTAGGAACCCTATAGAGACCCTATAGAGACCCTAGAGACCCTATAGACACCCTAGAGAGACACTAGAGACCCTATAGAGACCCTAGAGAGACCCTAGAGACACTATAGAGACCCTAGGGACCCTATAGAGACCCTAGGAACCCTATAGAGACCCTATAGAGGCCCTAGAGACCCTATAGAGACCCTAGAGAGACCCTAGAGACCCTATAGAGACCCTAGGGACCCTATAGAGACCCTATAGAGACCCTAGGAACCCTATAGAGACCCTATAGAGACCCTATAGAGACCCTAGGGACCCTATAGAGACCCTATAGAGACACTAGAGACCCTATAGAGACCCTATAGAGACCCTAGAAACCTATAGAGACCGTATAGAGACCCTAGAGACCCTATAGAGACCCTATAGAGACCCTAGAGACCCTATAGAGACCCTAGAGAGACCCTAGAGACCCTATAGAGACCCTAGAGAGACCTTAGAGACCCTATAGAGACAATATAGAGACCCTAGGGACCCTATAGAGACCCTATAGAGACACTAGAGACCCTTTAGAGACACTATAGAGACCCTAGGGACCCTATAGAGACCCTAGGAACCCTATAGAGACCCTATAGAGACCCTACGGACCCTATAGAGACCCTAGGAACCCTATAGAGACCCTAGGAACCCTATAGAGACCCTATAGAGACCCTAGGGATCCTATAGAGACCCTATAGAGACCCTAGAGACCCTATAGAGACCCTAGGGATACTATAGAGACCCTATAGAGACCCTAGGGACCCTATAGAGATCCTATAGAGACACTAGAGACCCTATAGAGACCCAAGAGACCCTATAGAGACCCTAGAGAGACCCTAGAGACCCTATACAGACCCTAGGAACCCTATAGAGACCCTATAGAGACCCTAGGGACACTATAGAGACCCTATAGAGACCCTAGGGACCCTATAGAGACCCTAGGGACCCTATAGAGACCCTAGGAACCCTATAGAGACCCTATAGAGACGCTAGGGACCCTATAGAGACCCTATAGAGACCCTAGATACCCTATAGAGACCCTAGGGGCCCTATAGAGACCCTAGGGACCCTATAGAGACCCTAGAGAGACCCTAGAGACACTATAGAGACCCTAGGGACCCTATAGAGACCCTAGGAACCCTATAGAGACCCTATAGAGGCCCTAGAGACCCTATAGAGACCCTATAGAGACCCTAGGAACCCTATAGAGACCGTATAGAGACACTAGAGACACTATAGAGACCCTAGAGAGACCCTAGAGACCCTATAGAGACCCTAGAGAGACCCTAGAGACCCTATAGAGACCCTAGGGACCCTATAGAGACCCTATAGAGACCCTAGGGACCCTATAGAGACCCTATAGAGACCCTAGGGACCCTATAGAGACACTATAGAGACACTAGAGGCCCTATAGAGACACTATAGAGGCCCTAGAGACCCTATAGAGACCCTAGGGAACCTATAGAGACCCTAGGGACCCTATAGAGACCCTATAGAGACCCTGGGGACCCTATAGAGTCCCTATAGTGACCCTAGAGACCCTATAGAGACCCTAGGGACCCTATAGAGACCCTAGGGACCCTATAGAGACCCTATAGAGACCCTAGAGACCCTATAGAGACCCTAGGGGCCCTATAGAGACCCTAGGGACCCTATAGAGACCCTAGAGAGACCCTAGAGACACTATAGAGACCCTAGGGACCCTATAGAGACCCTAGGAACCCTATAGAGACCCTATAGAGGCCCTAGAGACCCTATAGAGACCCTATAGAGACCCTAGGAACCCTATAGAGACCGTATAGAGACACTAGAGACCCTATAGAGACCCTATAGAGACCCTAGGGGCCCTATAGAGACCCTAGGGACCCTATAGAGACCCTAGGAACCCTATAGAGACCCTATAGAGACCCTAGGGACCCTATAGAGACCCTATAGAGGTCCTAGAGACCCTATAGAGACACTATAGAGACCCTAGGAACCCTATAGAGACCCTATAGAGACCCTAGAGACCCTATAGAGACCCTATAGAGACCCTAGAGACCCTATAGAGACCCTAGAGAGACCCTAGAGACCCTATAGAGACCCTAGGGACCCTATAGAGACCCTATAGAGACCATAGGGACCCTATAGAGACCCTATAGAGACACTAGAGGCCCTATAGAGACACTATAGAGACACTAGAGACCCTATAGAGACCCTATAGAGACCCTAGGAACCCTATAGAGACCCTATAGAAACCCTAGGGACCCTATAGAGTCCCTATAGTGACCCTAGAGACCCTATAGAGACCCTAGGGACCCTATAGAGTCCCTAGGAACCCTATAGAGACCCTATAGTGACCCTATAGAGACCCTAGAGACACTATAGAGACCCTATAGAGGCCCTAGAGACCCTATAGAGACCCTAGGGACCCTATAGAGACCCTAGGAACCCTATAGAGACCCTATAGAGACCCTAGGGACCCTATAGAGACCCTATAGAGGCCCTAGAGACCCTATAGAGACACTATAGAGACCCTAGAGACCCTATAGAGACCCTAGAGAGACCCTAGAGAGACCCTAGAGACCCTATAGAGACCCTAGAGAGACCCTAAAGACCCTATAGAGACCCTAGGGACCCTATAGAGACCCTATAGAGACCCTAGGGACCCTATAGAGACCCTATAGAGACCCTAGAGACCCTATAGAGTCCCTATAGATGCCCTAGAGACCCTATAGAGACCCTAGGGAACCTATAGAGACCCTAGGAACCCTATAGAGACCCTATAGAGACCCTAGGGACCCTATAGAGTCCCTATAGTGACCCTAGAGACCCTATAGAGACCCTAGGGACCCTATAGAGACCCTAGGAACCCTATAGAGACCCTATAGAGACCCTATAGAGACCCTAGGGACCCTATAGAGTCCCTATAGTGACCCTAGAGACCCTATAGAGACCCTAGGGACCCTATAGAGACCCTAGCAACCCTATAGAGACCCTATAGAGACCCTAGGGACCCTATAGAGACCCTATAGAGGCCCTAGAGACCCTATAGAGACCCTAGAGAGACCCTAGAGAGACTCTAGAGACCCTATAGAGACCATAGAGAGACCCTAGAGACCCTAGAGAGACCCTAGAGACCCTATAGAGACCCTAGGGACCCTATAGAGACCCTAGGAACCCTATAGAGACCCTATAGAGACCCTAGGGACCCTATAGAGACCCTATAGAGACACTAGAGACCCTATAGAGACCCTATAGAGACCATATAGAGCCCTAGGAACCCTATAGATACCCTATAGAGACCCTAGAGACCCTAGGGACCCTATAGAGACCCTATAGAGACCCTAGGGACCCTATAGAGACCCTATAGAGACCCTATAGAGACCCTAGAGACCCTACAGAGACCCTAGAGAGACCCTAGAGACCCTACAGAGACCCTAGAGAGACCCTAGAGACCCTATAGAGACCCTAGGGACCCTATAGAGACCCTAGGAACCCTATAGAGACCCTATAGAGACCCTAGAGACCCTATAGACACCCTAGAGAGACCCTAGAGACCCTATAGAGACTCTATAGAGACCCTAGGGACCCTATAGAGACCCTGTAGAGGCCCTAGAAACCCTATAGAGACCCTATAGAGACCCTAGGAACCCTATAGAGACCCTATAGAGACCCTAGGGACCCTATAGAGACCCTATAGAGACACTAGAGGCCCTATAGAGACCCTATAGAGGCCCTAGAAACCCTATAGACACCCTAGGGAACCTATAGAGACCCTAGGAACCCTATAGAGACCCTATAGAGACCCTAGGGACCCTATAGAGACCCTAGGAACCCTATAGAGACCCTATAGAGACCCTAGGGACCCTATAGAAACCCTAGAGAGACCTTAGAAACCCTATAGAGACCCTAGGGACCCTATAGAGACCCTAGGAACCCTATAGAGACCCTATAGGGACCCTAGGGACACTATAGAGACCCTATAGAGACACTAGAGACCCTATAGAGACCCTATAGAGACCCTAGGAACCCTATAGAGTCCCTAGGGAACCTATAGAGACCCTGGGAACCCTATAGAGACCCTATAGAGACCCTAGGGACCCTATAGAGACCCTATAGAGACCCCAGAGACCCTATAGAGACCCTATAGAGACCCTAGGAACCCTATAGAGACCCTATAGAGACCCTAGGGACCCTATAGAGACACTATAGAGACACTAGAGACCCTACAGAGACCCTATAGAGACGCTAGAGACCCTATAGAGAGCCTAGGGAACCTATAGAGACCCTAGGAACCCTATAGAGACCCTATAGAGACCCTAGGGATCCTATAGAGACCCTAGGAACCCTATAGAGACCCTATAGAGACCCTAGGGATCCTATAGAGACCCTAGGAAACCTATAGAGACCCTATAGAGAACCTAGGGACCCTATAGAGACCCTATAGAGGCCCTAGAGACCCTATAGAGACACTATAGAGACCCTAGAGACCCTATAGAGACCCTAGAGAGACCCTAGAGAGACCCTAGAGACCCTATAGAGACCCTAGAGAGACCCTAAAGACCCTATAGAGACCCTAGGGACCCTATAGAGACCCTATAGAGACCCTAGGGACCCTATAGAGACCCTATAGAGACCCTAGAGACCCTATAGAGACCCTATAGATGCCCTAGAGACCCTATAGAGACCCTAGGGAACCTATAGAGACCCTAGGAACCCTATAGAGACCCTATAGAGACCCTAGGGACCCTATAGAGTCCCTATAGTGACCCTAGAGACCCTATAGAGACCCTAGGGACCCTATAGAGACCCTAGGAACCCTATAGAGACCCTATAGAGACCCTATAGAGACCCTAGGGACCCTATAGAGTCCCTATAGTGACCCTAGAGACCCTATAGAGACCCTAGGGACCCTATAGAGACCCTAGGAACCCTATAGAGACCCTATAGAGACCCTAGGGACCCTATAGAGACCCTATAGAGGCCCTAGAGACCCTATAGAGACCCTAGAGAGACCCTAGAGAGACCCTAGAGACCCTATAGAGACCATAGAGAGACCCTAGAGACCCTAGAGAGACCCTAGAGACCCTATAGAGACCCTAGGGACCCTATAGAGACCCTAGGAAACCCTATAGAGACCCTATAGAGACCCTAGGGACCCTATAGAGACCCTATAGAGACACTAGAGACCCTATAGAGACCCTATAGAGACCATATAGAGCCCTAGGAACCCTATAGATACCCTATAGAGAACCTAGAGACCCTAGGGACCCTATAGAGACCCTATAGAGACCCTAGGGACCCTATAGAGACCCTATAGAGACCCTATAGAGACCCTAGAGACCCTACAGAGACCCTATAGAGACCCTATAGACACCCTAGAGAGACCCTAGAGACCCTATAGAGACTCTATAGAGACCCTAGGGACCCTATAGAGACCCTGTAGAGGCCCTAGAAACCCTATAGAGACCCTAGGAACCCTATAGAGACCCTATAGAGACCCTAGGGACCCTATAGAGACCCTATAGAGACACTAGAGGCCCTATAGAGACCCTATAGAGGCCCTAGAAACCCTATAGACACCCTACGGAACCTATAGAGACCCTAGGAACCCTATAGAGACCCTATAGAGACCCTAGGGACCCTATAGAGACCCTAGGAACCCTATAGAGACCCTATAGAGACCCTAGGGACCCTATAGAAACCCTAGAGAGACCTTAGAAACCCTATAGAGACCCTAGGGACCCTATAGAGACCCTAGGAACCCTATAGAGACCCTATAGGGACCCTAGGGACACTATAGAGACCCTATAGAGACACTAGAGACCCTATAGAGACCCTATAGAGACCCTAGGAACCCTATAGAGTCCCTAGGGAACCTATAGAGACCCTGGGAACCCTATAGAGACCCTATAGAGACCCTAGGGACCCTATAGAGACCCTATAGAGACCCCAGAGACCCTATAGAGACCCTATAGAGACCCTAGGAACCCTATAGAGACCCTATAGAGACCCTAGGGACCCTATAGAGACACTATAGAGACACTAGAGACCCTATAGAGACCCTATAGAGACCCTAGAGACCCTATAGAGAGCCTAGGGAACCTATAGAGACCCTAGGAACCCTATAGAGACCCTATAGAGACCCTAGGGATCCTATAGAGACCCTATAGAGACACAAGAGACCCTATAGAGACCCTATAGAGACCCTAGGGAACCTATAGAGACCCTAGGAACCCTATAGAGACCCTATAGAGACCCTAGGGATCCTATAGAGACCCTAGGAAACCTATAGAGACCCTATAGAGACCCTAGGGACCCTATAGAGACCCTATAGAGACCCTAGAGACCCTAGAGAGACCCTAGAGACCCTATAGAGACCCTAGGGACCCTATAGAGACCCTAGGAACCCTATAGAGACCCTATAGAGACACTAGGGACCCTATAGAGACACTATAGAGACACTAGAGACCCTATAGAGACACTATAGAGACACTAGAGACCCTATAGAGACACTAGGGACCCTATAGAGACCCTAGGAACCCTATAGAGACCCTATAGAGACCCTAGAGACCCTATAGAGACCCTATAGAGACCCTAGGAACCCTATAGAGACCCTATAGAGACCCTAGGGACCCTATAGAGACCCTAGAGAGACCCTAGAGACCCTATAGAGACCCTATAGAGACCCTAGAGACCCTACAGAGACCCTATAGAGACCCTAGGGACCCTATAGAGACCCTATAGAGACACTAGAGACCCTATAGAGACCCTATAGAGACCCCAGAGACCCTATAGAGAGCCTAGGGAACCTATAGAGACCCTAGGAACCCTATAGAGACCCTATAGAGACCCTAGGGACCCTATAGAGACCCTATAGAGACCCTAGAGACCCTATAGAGACCCTATAGAGACCCTAGAGACCCTATAGAGAGCCTAGGGAACCTATAGAGACACTAGGAACCCTATAGAGACCCTATAGAGACCCTAGGAACCCTATAGAGACCCTAGAGACCCTATAGAGACCCTATAGAGACCCTAGGAACCCTATAGAGACCGTATAGAGACCCTAGAGACCCTATAGACACCCTATAGAGACCCCATAGAGACCCTATAGAGACCCTATAGAGACCCTAGAGACCCTATAGACACCATAGAGAGACCCTAGAGACCCTATAGAGACCCTAGAGAGACCCTAGAGACCCTATAGAGACACTAGGGACCCTATAGAGACCCTAGGAACCCTATAGAGACCCTATAGAGACCCTAGGGACCCTATAGAGACCCTATAGAGACCCTAGAGACCCTATAGAGACCCTAGGGAACCTATAGAGACCCTAGGAACCCTATAGAGACCCTATAGAGACCCTAGGGACCCTATAGAGTCCCTATAGAGACCCTAGAGACCCTATAGAGACCCTATAGAGACCCTAGAGACCCTATAGAGACACTTTAGAGACCCTAGAGACCCTATAGAGACCATATAGAGACCCTAGAGAGACCCTAGAGAGAACCTAGAGACCCTATAGAGACCCCTATAGAGACCCTAGGGGCCCTATAGAGACCCTGTAGAGGCCCTAGAAAACCCTATAGAGACCCTATAGAGACCCTAGGAACCCTATAGAGACCCTATAGAGACCCTAGGGTCCCTATAGAGACCCTATAGAGGACACTAGAGGCCCTATAGAGACCCTATAGAGGCCCTAGAAACCCTATAGAGACCCTAGGGAAACCTATAGAGACACTAGGAACCCTATAGAGGACCCTATAGAGACCCTAGGGACCCTATAGAGACCCTAGGAACCCTATAGAGACCCTATAGAGACCCTAGGGACCCTATAGAGACCCTAGAGAGACACTAGAGACCCTATAGAGACCCTAGAGAGACCTTAGAAACCCTATAGAGACCCTAGGGACCCTATAGAGACCCTATAGGGACCCTAGGGACACTATAGAGGACCCTATAGAGACACTAGAGACACTATAGAGGACCCTATAGAGACCCTAGGAACCCTATAGAGTCCCCTAGGGAACCGATAGAGGACCCTAGGAAACCCTATAGAGACCCTATAGAGACCCTAGGGACCCTATAGAGACCCCTATAGAGACCCTAGAGACCCTATAGAGACCCTATAGAGACCCTAGGAACCCTATAGAGACCCTATAGAGACCCTAGGGACCCTATAGAGACACTATAGAGACACTAGAGACCCTATAGAGACCCTATAGAGACCCTAGAGACCCTATAGAGAGCCTAGGGAACCTATAGAGGACCCTAGGAACCCTATAGAGACCCTATAGAGACCCTAGGGATCCTATAGAGACCCTATAGAGACCCAAGAGACCCTATAGAGACCCTATAGAGACCCTAGGGAACCTATAGAGACCCTAGGAACCCTATAGAGACCCTATAGAGACCCTAGGGACCCTATAGAGACCCTATAGAGACCCTAGAGACCCTATAGAGACCCTAGAGAGACCCTAGAGACCCTATAGAGACCCTAGGGACCCTATAGAGACCCTAGGAACCCTATAGAGACCCTATAGAGACACTAGGGACCCTATAGAGACACTATAGAGACACTAGAGACCCTATAGAGACACTATAGAGGACACTAGAGACCCTATAGAGACCCTAGGGACCCTATAGAGACCCTAGGAAACCATATAGAGACCCTATAGAGACCCTAGAGACCCTATAGAGACCCTATAGAGACCCTAGGAACCCTATAGAGACCCTATAGAGACCCTAGGGACCCTATAGAGACCCTATAGAGACCCTAGAGACCCTATAGAGACCCTATAGAGACCCTAGGAACCCTATAGAGACCCTATAGAGACCCTAGGGACCCTATAGAGACCCTATAGAGACACTAGAGACCCTATAGAGGACCCTATAGAGACCCCAGAGACCCTATAGAGAGCCTAGGGAACCTATAGAGACCCTAGGAAACCCTATAGAGACCCTATAGAGACCCCTAGGGACCCTATAGAGACCCTATAGAGACACTAGAGACCCTATAGAGACCCTATAGAGACCCTAGAGACCCTATAGAGAGGCCTAGGGAACCTATAGAGACCCTAGGAACCCTATAGAGACCCTATAGAGACCCTAGGGATCCTATAGAGACACTATAGAGACCACTAGAGACCCTATAGAGACCCTAGGGAACCTATAAAGACCCTAGGAACCCTATAGAGACCCTATAGAGACCCTAGGGATCCTATAGAGACCCTATAGAGACCCTAGGAACCCTATAGAGGACCCTAGGAACCCTATAGAGACCGTATAGAGACCCTAGAGACCATATAGAGACCCTATAGAGACCCTAGAGACCCTATAGAGACCCTAGAGAGACCCTAGAGACCCTAGAGAGACCCTAGGGACCCTATAGAGACCCTAGGAAACCCTATAGAGACCCTATAGAGACACTAGGGACCCTATAGAGACACTATAGAGACACTAGAGACCCTATAGAGGACACTATAGAGACACTAGAGACCCTATAGAGACCCTAGGGACCCTATAGAGACCCTAGAAACCCTATAGAGGACCCTATAGAGACCCTAGGGATCCTATAGAGACCCTATAGAGACCCTAGAGACCCTATAGAGACCCTATAGAGACCCTATAGAGACCGTAGGGGACCATATAGAGACCCTATAGAGACCCTAGAGACCCTATAGAGACCCTAGAGAGACCCTAGAGACCCTATAGAGACCCTAGGAAACCCTATAGAGACCCTAGAGACCCTATAGAGACCCTATAGAGACCCTAGGAACCCTATAGAGACCGCATAGAGACCCTAGAGACCCTATAGACACCCTATAGAGACCCCATAGAGACCCTATAGAGACCCTATAGAGACCCTAGAGACCCTATAGAGACCCTAGGAACCCTATAGAGACCGTATAGAGACCCTAGAGACCCTATAGACACCCTAGAGAGACCCTAGAGACCCTATAGAGACCCTAGAGAGACCCTAGAGACCCTATAGAGACACTAGGGACCCTATAGAGACCCTAGGAACCCTATAGAGACCCTATAGAGACCCTAGGGACCCTATAGAGACCCTATAGAGACCCTAGAGACCCTATAGTGACCCTAGGGAACCTATAGAGACCCTAGGAAACCCTATAGAGACCCTATAGAGACCCTAGGGACCCTATAGAAACCCTAGAGAGACCTTAGAAACCCTATAGAGACCCTAGGGACCCTATAGAGACCCTAGGAACCCTATAGAGACCCTATAGGGACCCTAGGGACACTATAGAGACCCCTATAGAGGACACTAGAGACCCTATAGAGACCCCTATAGAGACCCTAGGAACCCTATAGAGTCCCTAGGGAACCTATAGAGACCCTGGGAAACCCTATAGAGACCCTATAGAGACCCTAGGGACCCTATAGAGACCCTATAGAGACCCCAGAGACCCTATAGAGACCCTATAGAGACCCTAGGAAACCCTATAGAGACCCTATAGAGACCCTAGGGACCCTATAGAGGACACTATAGAGACACTAGAGACCCTATAGAGACCCTATAGAGACCCTAGAGACCCTATAGAGAGCCTAGGGAACCTATAGAGACCCTAGGATCCCTATAGAGACCCTATAGAGACCCTAGGGATCCTATAGAGACCCTATAGAGGACACAAGAGACCCTATAGAGACCCTATAGAGAGCCTAGGGAACCTATAGAGACCCTAGGAAACCCTATAGAGACCCTATAGAGACCCTAGGGATCCTATAGAGACCCTAGGAAACCTATAGAGACCCTATAGAGACCCTAGGGACCCTATAGAGACCCCTATAGAGGACCCTAGAGACCCTAGAGAGACCCTAGAGACCCTATAGAGACCCTAGGGACCCTATAGAGACCCTAGGAACCCTATAGAGACCCTATAGAGACACTAGGGACCCTATAGAGGACACTATAGAGACACTAGAGACCCCTATAGAGACACTATAGAGACACTAGAGACCCTATAGAGACCCTAGGGACCCTATAGAGACCCTAGGAAACCCTATAGAGACCCTATAGAGGACCCTAGAGACCCTATAGAGACCCTATAGAGACCCTAGGAACCCTATAGAGACACTATAGAGACCCTAGGGACCCTATAGAGACCCTAGAGAGACCCTAGAGACCCTATAGAGACCCTATAGAGACCCTAGGAACCCTATAGAGACCCTATAGAGACCCTAGGGACCCTATAGAGACCCTATAGAGACACTAGAGACCCTATAGAGACCCTATAGAGACCCCAGACACCCTATAGAGAGCCTAGGGAACCTATAGAGACCCTAGGAACCCTATAGAGACCCTATAGAGACCCTAGGGACCCTATAGAGACCCTATAGAGACCCTAGAGACCCTATAGAGACCCTATAGAGACCCTAGAGGACCCTATAGAGAGCCTAGGGAACCTATAGAGACACTAGGAACCCTATAGAGACCCTATAGAGACCCTAGGGATCCTATAGAGACACTATAGAGGACACTAGAGACCCTATAGAGACCCTATAGAGACCCTAGGGAACCTATAGAGGACCCTAGGAACCCTATAGAGACCCTATAGAGACCCTAGGGATCCTATAGAGGACCCTATAGAGGACCCTAGGAACCCTATAGAGACCCTAGGAACCCTATAGAGGACCGTATAGAGACCCTAGAGACCATATAGAGACCCTATAGAGACCCTAGAGACCCTATAGAGACCCTATAGAGACCCTAGAGACCCTATAGAGACCCTAGGGACCCTATAGAGACACTAGGGACCCTATAGAGACACTATAGAGACACTAGAGACCCTATAGAGGACCACTATAGAGACACTAGAGACCCTATAGAGACCCTAGGGACCCTATAGAGACCCTAGAAACCCTATAGAGACCCTATAGAGACCCTAGGGATCCTATAGAGACCCTATAGAGACCCTAGAGACCCTATAGAGACCCTATAGAGACCCTATAGAGACCGTAGGGACCATATAGAGACCCTATAGAGGACCCTAGAGACCCTATAGAGACCCTAGAGAGGACCCTAGAGACACTATAGAGACCCTAGGAAACCCTATAGAGACCCTAGAGACCCTATAGAGACCCTATAGAGGACCCTAGGAACCCTATAGAGACCGTATAGAGACCCTAGAGACCCTATAGACACCCTATAGAGACCCCATAGAGAACCCTATAGAGACCCTATAGAGACACTAGAGACCCTATAGACACCCTAGAGAGACCCTAGAGACCCTATAGAGACCCTAGAGAGACCCTAGAGACCCTATAGAGACAATATGGACCCTATAGAGACCCTAGGAACCCTATAGAGACCCTATAGAGACCCTAGGGACCCTATAGAGACCCCTATAGAGACCCTAGAGACCCTATAGAGACCCTAGGGAACCTATAGAGACCCTAGGAACCCTATAGAGACCCTATAGAGACCCTAGGGACCCTATAGAGACCCTATAGAGACCCCTAGAGACCCTATAGAGACCCTATAGAGACCCTAGGAACCCTATAGAGACCCTATAGAGGACCCTAGAGACCCTATAGAGACCCTTTAGAGACCCTAGAGACCCTATAGAGGACCATATAGAGACCCTAGAGAGACCCTAGAGAGACCCTAGAGACCCTATAGAGACCCTAGGGACACTATAGAGACCCTAGGAACCCTATAGAGACCCTATAGAGACCCTAGAGAGACCCTAGAGACCCTATAGAGACCCTAGGGACCCTATAGAGACCCTAGGAAACCCTATAGAGGACCCTATAGAGACCCTAGAGACCCTATAGACACCCTAGAGAGACCCTAGAGACCCTATAGAGACCCTATAGAGACCCTAGGGGCCCTATAGAGACCCTGTAGAGGCCCTAGAAAACCCTATAGAGGACCCTATAGAGACCCTAGGAACCCTATAGAGACCCTATAGAGACCCTAGGGACCCTATAGAGACCCTATAGAGACACTAGAGGCCCTATAGAGACCCTATAGAGGCCCTAGAAACCCTATAGAGACCCTAGGGAAACCTATAGAGACACTAGGAAACCTATAGAGACCCTATAGAGACCCTAGGGACCCTATAGAGACCCTAGGAACCCTATAGAGACCCTATAGAGACCCTAGGGACCCTATAGAGACCCTAGAGAGACACTAGAGACCCTATAGAGACCCTAGAGAGACCTTAGAAACCCTATAGAGACCCTAGGGACCCTATAGAGACCCTATAGGGGACCCTAGGGACACTATAGAGACCCTATAGAGACACTAGAGACCCTATAGAGACCCTATAGAGACCCTAGGAAACCCTATAGAGTCCCTAGGGAAACCTATAGAGACCCTAGGAACCCTATAGAGACCCTATAGAGACCCTAGGGACCCTATAGAGACCCTATAGAGACCCAAGAGACCCTATAGAGACCCTATAGAGACCCTAGGAACCCTATAGAGACCCTATAGAGACCCTAGGGACCCTATAGAGACACTATAGAGACACTAGAGACCCTATAGAGACCCTATAGAGACCCTAGAGACCCTATAGAGAGCGTAGGGAACCTATAGAGACCCTAGGAACCCTATAGAGAAACTATAGAGACCCTAGGGATCCTATAGAGACCCTATAGAGACCCAAGAGGACCCTATAGAGACCCTATAGAGACCCTAGGGAACCTATAGAGACCCTAGGAACCCTATAGAGACCCGATAGAGACCCTAGGGACCCTATAGAGACCCTATAGAGACCCTAGAGACCCTATAGAGACCCTAGAGAGACCCTAGAGACCCTATAGAGACCCTAGGGACCCTATAGAGACCCTAGGAACCCTATAGAGACCCTATAGAGACACTAGGGACCCTATAGAGACACTATAGAGACACTAGAGACCCTATAGAGACACTATAGAGACACTAGAGACCCTATAGAGACCCTAGGGACCCTATAGAGACCCTAGGAACCCTATAGAGACCCTATAGAGACCCTAGAGACCCTATAGAGACCCTATAGAGACCCTAGGAACCCTATAGAGACCCTATAGAGACCCTAGGGACCCTATAGAGACCCTATAGAGACCCTAGAGACCCTATAGAGACCCTATAGAGACCCTAGGAACCCTATAGAGACCCTATAGAGACCCTAGGGACCCTATAGAGACCCTATAGAGACACTAGAGACCCTATAGAGACCCTATAGAGACCCCAGAGACCCTATAGAGAGCCTAGGGAACCTATAGAGACCCTAGGAACCCTATAGAGACCCTATAGAGACCCTAGGGACCCTATAGAGACCCTATAGAGACCCTAGAGACCCTATAGAGAGCCTAGGGAACCTATAGAGACCCTAGGAACCCTATAGAGACCCTATAGAGACCCTAGGGATCCTATAGAAAACACTATAGAGACACTAGAGACCCTATAGAGACCCTATAGAGACCCTAGGGAACCTATAAAGACCCTAGGAACCCTATAGAGACCCTATAGAGACCCTAGGGATCCTATAGAGACCCTATAGAGACCCTAGGAAACCCTATAGAGACCCTAGGAACCCTATAGAGACCGTATAGAGACCCTAGAGACCATATAGAGACCCTATAGAGACCCTAGAGACCCTATAGAGACCCTAGAGAGACCCTAGAGACCCTAGAGAGACCCTAGGGACCCTATAGAGACCCTAGGAACCCTATAGAGACCCTATAGAGACACTAGGGACCCTATAGAGACACTATAGAGACACTAACTAGAAACCCTATAGAGACCCTATAGAGACCCTAGGGATCCTATAGAGACCCTATAGAGACCCTAGAGACCCTATAGAGACCCTATAGAGACCCTATAGAGACCGTAGGGACCATATAGAGACCCTATAGAGACCCTAGAGACCCTATAGAGACCCTAGAGAGACCCTAGAGACCCTATAGAGACCCTAGGAACCCTATAGAGACCCTAGAGACCCTATAGAGACCCTATAGAGACCCTAGGAACCCTATAGAGACCGTATAGAGACCCTAGAGACCCTATAGACACCCTATAGAGACCCCATAGAGACCCTATAGAGACCCTATAGAGACCCTAGAGACCCTATAGACACCCTAGAGGAGACCCTAGAGACCCTATAGAGACCCTAGAGAGACCCTAGAGACCCTATAGAGACACTAGGGACCCTATAGAGACCCTAGGAACCCTATAGAGACCCTATAGAGACCCTAGGGACCCTATAGAGACCCTATAGAGACCCTAGAGACCCTATAGTGACCCTAGGGAACCTATAGAGACCCTAGGAACCCTATAGAGACCCTATAGAGACCCTAGGGACCCTATAGAGTCCCTATAGAGACCCTAGAGACCCTATAGAGACCCTATAGAGACCCTAGAGACCCTATAGAGACCCTTTAGAGACCCTAGAGACCCTATAGAGACCATATAGAGACCCTAGAGAGACCCTAGAGAGACCCTAGAGACCCTATAGAGACCCTAGGGACACTATAGAGACCCTAGGAACCCTATAGAGACCCTATAGAGACCCTAGGGACCCTATAGAGACCCTATAGAGATACTAGAGACCCTAGAGAGACCCTAGAGAGACACTAGAGACCCTATAGAGACCCTATAGAGACACTAGGGAACCTATAGAGACCTAGGAACCCTATAGAGACCCTATAGAGACCCTAGGGACCCTATAGAGACCCTATAGAGACCCTATAGAGACCCTAGGGACCCTATAGAGACCCTATAGAGACCGTATAGAGACCCTAGAGACCCTATAGAGACCCTATAGAGACCCAAGAGACCCTATAGAGATCCTAGAGAGACCCTAGAGACCCTATAGAGACCCTAGAGAGACCCTAGAGACCCTATAGAGACCCTAGGGACCCTATAGAGACCCTAGGAACCCTATAGAGACCCTATAGAGACCCTAGAGACCCTATAGAGACCCTAGAGAGACCCTAGAGACCCTATAGAGACTCTAGAGAGACCCTAGAGACCCTATAGAGACCCTAGGGACCCTATAGAGACCCTATAGAGACCCTAGAGACCCTATAGAGACCCTATAGAGACCCTAGAGACCCTATAGAGACCCTAGGGAACCTATAGAGACCCTAGGAACCCTATAGAGACCCTATAGAGACCCTAGGGACCCTATAGAGTCCCTATAGTGACACTAGAGACCCTATAGAGACCCTAGGGACCCTATAGAGACCCTAGGAACCCTATAGAGACCCTATAGAGACCCTATAGAGACCCTAGGGACCCTATAGAGACCCTATAGAGACACTAGAGACCCTATAGAGACCCTATAGAGACCCTAGGAAACCTATAGAGACCGTATAGAGACCCTAGAGACCCTATAGAGACCCTATAGAGACCCTAGAGACCCTATAGAGACCCTAGGAACCCTATAGAGACCCTAGAGAGACCTTAGAGACCCTATAGAGACCCTAGGGACCCTATAGAGACCCTAGGAACCCTATAGAGACCCTATAGAGACCCTAGGGACCCTATAGAGACCCTATAGAGACACTAGAGACCCTATAGAGACCCTATAGAGACCCTAGGAACCCTATAGAGTCCCTAGGGAACCTATAGAGACCCTAGGAACCCTATAGAGACCCTATAGAGACCCTAGGTACCCTATAGAGACCCTATAGAGACCCTAGAGACCCTATAGAGACCCTATAGAGACCCTAGGAACCCTGTAGAGACCCTATAGAGACCCTAGGGACCCTATAGAGACCCTATAGAGACACTAGGGATCCTATAGAGACCCTATAGAGACACTAGAGACCCTATAGAGACCCTATAGAGACCCTAGGGACCCTATAGAGATACTAGAGACCCTAGAGAGACCCTAGAGAGACACTAGAGACCCTATAGAGACCCTATAGAGACCTAGGGACCCTATAGAGACCCTAGGAACCCTATAGAGACCCTATAGAGACCCTAGGGACCCTATAGAGACCCTATAGAGACACTAGAGACCCTATAGAGACCCTATAGAGACCCTAGGAACCCTATAGAGTCCCTAGGGAACCTATAGAGACCCTAGGAACCCTATAGAGACCCTATAGAGACCCTAGGTACCCTATAGAGACCCTATAGAGACCCTAGAGACCCTATAGAGACCCTATAGAGACCCTAGGAACCCTGTAGAGACCCTATAGAGACCCTAGGGACCCTATAGAGACCCTATAGAGACACTAGGGATCCTATAGAGACACTATAGAGACACTAGAGACCCTATAGAGACCCTATAGAGACCCTAGGGACCCTATAGAGACCCTATAGAGATACTAGAGACCCTAGAGAGACCCTAGAGAGACACTAGAGACCCTATAGAGACCCTATAGAGACACTAGGGAACCTATAGAGACCCTAGGAACCCTATAGAGACCCTATAGAGACCCTAGAGACCCTATAGAGACCCTAGAGAGACCCTAGAGACCCTATAGAGACTCTAGAGAGACCCTAGAGACCCTATAGAGACCCTAGGGACCCTATAGAGACCCTATAGAGACCCTAGAGACCCTATAGAGACCCTATAGAGACCCTAGAGACCCTATAGAGACCCTAGGGAACCTATAGAGACCCTAGGAACCCTATAGAGACCCTATAGAGACCCTAGGGACCCTATAGAGTCCCTATAGTGACACTAGAGACCCTATAGAGACCCTAGGGACCCTATAGAGACCCTAGGAACCCTATAGAGACCCTATAGAGACCCTATAGAGACCCTAGGGACCCTATAGAGACCCTATAGAGACACTAGAGACCCTATAGAGACCCTATAGAGACCCTAGGAAACCTATAGAGACCGTATAGAGACCCTAGAGACCCTATAGAGACCCTATAGAGACCCTAGAGACCCTATAGAGACCCTAGGAACCCTATAGAGACCCTAGAGAGACCTTAGAGACACTATAGAGACCCTAGGGACCCTATAGAGACCCTAGGAACCCTATAGAGACCCTATAGAGACCCTAGGGACCCTATAGAGACCCTATAGAGACACTAGAGACCCTATAGAGACCCTATAGAGACCCTAGGAACCCTATAGAGTCCCTAGGGAACCTATAGAGACCCTAGGAACCCTATAGAGACCCTATAGAGACCCTAGGTACCCTATAGAGACCCTATAGAGACCCTAGAGACCCTATAGAGACCCTATAGAGACCCTAGGAACCCTGTAGAGACCCTATAGAGACCCTAGGGACCCTATAGAGACCCTATAGAGACACTAGGGATCCTATAGAGACCCTATAGAGACACTAGAGACCCTATAGAGACCCTATAGAGACCCTAGGGACCCTATAGAGATACTAGAGACCCTAGAGAGACCCTAGAGAGACACTAGAGACCCTATAGAGACCCTATAGAGACCCTAGGGACCCTATAGAGACCCTAGGAACCCTATAGAGACCCTATAGAGACCCTAGGGACCCTATAGAGACCCTATAGAGACACTAGAGACCCTATAGAGACCCTATAGAGACCCTAGGAACCCTATAGAGTCCCTAGGGAACCTATAGAGACCCTAGGAACCCTATTAGAGACCCTATAGAGACCCTAGGTACCCTATAGAGACCCTATAGAGACCCTAGAGACCCTATAGAGACCCTATAGAGACCCTAGGAACCCTGTAGAGACCCTATAGAGACCCTAGGGACCCTATAGAGACCCTATAGAGACACTAGGGATCCTATAGAGACCCTATAGAGACACTAGGAACCCTATAGAGACCCTATAGAGACCCTAGGGACCCTATAGAGACCCTATAGAGACCCTAGGAACCCTATAGAGTCCCTAGGGAACCTATAGAGACCCTAGGAACACTATAGAGACCCTATAGAGACCCTAGGTACCCTATAGAGACCCTATAGAGACACTAGAGACCCTATAGAGACCCTATAGAGACCCTAGGAACCCTGTAGAGACCCTATAGAGACCCTAGGGACCCTATAGAGACCCTATAGAGACACTAGGGATCCTATAGAGACCCTATAGAGACACTAGAGACCCTATAGAGACCCTATAGAGACCCTAGGGACCCTATAGAGATACTAGAGACCCTAGAGAGACCCTAGAGAGACACTAGAGACCCTATAGAGACCCTATAGAGACCCTAGGGACCCTATAGAGACCCTAGGAACCCTATAGAGACCCTATAGAGACCCTAGGGACCCTATAGAGACCCTATAGAGACACTAGAGACCCTATAGAGACCCTATAGAGACCCTAGGAACCCTATAGAGTCCCTAGGGAACCTATAGAGACCCTAGGAACCCTATAGAGACCCTATAGAGACCCTAGGAACCCTATAGAGACCCTATAGAGACCCTAGAGACCCTATAGAGACCCTGTAGAGACCCTAGGAACCCTGTAGAGACCCTATAGAGACCCTAGGGACCCTATAGAGACCCTATAGAGACACTAGGGATCCTATAGAGACCCTATAGAGACACTAGAGACCCTATAGAGACCCTATAGAGACCCTAGGGACCCTATAGAGACCCTATAGAGATACTAGAGACCCTAGAGAGACCCTAGAGAGACACTAGAGACCCTATAGAGACCCTATAGAGACACTAGGGAACCTATAGAGACCCTAGGAACCCTATAGAGACCCTATAGAGACCCTAGAGACCCTATAGAGACCATAGAGAGACCCTAGAGATTCTATAGAGACTCTAGAGAGACCCTAGAGACCCTATAGAGACCCTAGGGACCCTATAGAGACCCTATAGAGACCCTAGAGACCCTATAGAGACCCTATAGAGACCCTAGAGACCCTATAGAGACCCTAGGGAACCTATAGAGACCCTAGGAACCCTATAGAGACCCTATAGAGACCCTAGGGACCCTATAGAGTCCCTATAGTGACACTAGAGACCCTATAGAGACCCTAGGGACCCTATAGAGACCCTAGGAACCCTATAGAGACCCTATAGAAACCCTATAGAGACCCTAGGGACCCTATAGAGACCCTATAGAGACACTAGAGACCCTATAGAGACCCTATAGAGACCCTAGGAAACCTATAGAGACCGTATAGAGACCCTAGAGACCCTATAGAGACCCTATAGAGACCCTAGAGACCCTATAGAGACCCTAGGAACCCTATAGAGACCCTAGAGAGACCTTAGAGACCCTATAGAGACCCTAGGGACCCTATAGAGACCCTAGGAACCCTATAGAGACCCTATAGAGACCCTAGGGACCCTATAGAGACCCTATAGAGACCCTAGGAACCCTGTAGAGACCCTATAGAGACCCTAGGAACCCTATAGAGTCCCTAGGGAACCTATAGAGACCCTAGGAACACTATAGAGACCCTATAGAGACCCTAGGTACCCTATAGAGACCCTATAGAGACACTAGAGACCCTATAGGGACCCTATAGAGACCCTAGGAACCCTGTAGAGACCCTATAGAGACCCTAGGGACCCTATAGAGACCCTATAGAGACACTAGGGATCCTATAGAGACCCTATAGAGACACTAGAGACCCTATAGAGACCCTATAGAGACCCTAGGGACCCTATAGAGATACTAGAGACCCTAGAGAGACCCTAGAGAGACACTAGAGACCCTATAGAGACCCTATAGAGACCCTAGGGACCCTATAGAGACCCTATAGAGACCCTAGGGACCCTATAGAGACCCTATAGAGACACTAGAGACCCTATAGAGACCCTATAGAGACCCTAGGAACCCTATAGAGTCCCTAGGGAACCTATAGAGACCCTAGGAACCCTATAGAGACCCTATAGAGACCCTAGGTACCCTATAGAGACCCTATAGAGACCCTAGAGACCCTATAGAGACCCTATAGAGACCCTAGGAACCCTGTAGAGACCCTATAGAGACCCTAGGGACCCTATAGAGACCCTATAGAGACACTAGGGATCCTATAGAGACCCTATAGAGACACTAGAGACCCTATAGAGACCCTATAGAGACCCTAGGGACCCTATAGAGATACTAGAGACCCTAGAGAGACCCTAGAGAGACACTAGAGACCCTATAGAGACCCTATAGAGACCCTAGGGACCCTATAGAGACCCTAGGAACCCTATAGAGACCCTATAGAGACCCTAGGGACCCTATAGAGACCCTATAGAGACACTAGAGACCCTATAGAGACCCTATAGAGACCCTAGGAACCCTATAGAGTCCCTAGGGAACCTATAGAGACCCTAGGAACCCTATAGAGACCCTATAGAGACCCTAGGTACCCTATAGAGACCCTATAGAGACCCTAGAGACCCTATAGAGACCCTATAGAGACCCTAGGAACCCTGTAGAGACCCTATAGAGACCCTAGGGACCCTATAGAGACCCTATAGAGACACTAGGGATCCTATAGAGACCCTATAGAGACACTAGAGACCCTATAGAGACCCTATAGAGACCCTAGGGACCCTATAGAGACCCTATAGAGATACTAGAGACCCTAGAGAGACCCTAGAGAGACACTAGAGACCCTATAGAGACCCTATAGAGACACTAGGGAACCTATAGAGACCCTAGGAACCCTATAGAGACCCTATAGAGACCCTAGGGACCCTATAGAGACCCTATAGAGACCCTAGGGACCCTATAGAGACCCTATAGAGATACTAGAGACCCTAGAGAGACCCTAGAGAGACACTAGAGACCCTATAGAGACCCTATAGAGACACTAGGGAACCTATAGAGACCCTAGGAACCCTATAGAGACCCTATAGAGACCCTAGGGACCCTATAGAGACCCTATAGAGACCCTATAGAGACCCTAGGGACCCTATAGAGACCCTATAGAGACCGTATAGAGACACTAGAGACCCTATAGAGACCCTATAGAGACCCAAGAGACCCTATAGAGACCCTAGAGAGACCCTAGAGACCCTATAGAGACCCTAGGGACCCTATAGAGACCCTAGGAACCCTATAGAGACCCTATAGAGACCCTAGAGACCCTATAGAGACCCTAGAGAGACCCTAGAGACCCTATAGAGACTCTAGAGAGACCCTAGAGACCCTATAGAGACCCTAGGGACCCTATAGAGACCCTAGGTACCCTATAGAGACCCTATAGATACCCTAGAGACCCTATAGAGACCCTATAGAGACCCTAGAGACCCTATAGAGACCCTAGGGAACCTATAGAGACCCTAGGAACCCTATAGAGACCCTATAGAGACCCTAGGGACCCTATAGAGTCCCTATAGTGACCCTAGAGACCCTATAGAGACCCTAGGGACCCTATAGAGACCCTAGGAACCCTATAGAGACCCTATAGAGACCCTATAGAGACCCTAGGGACCCTATAGAGACCCTATAGAGACACTAGAGACCCTATAGAGACCCTATAGAGACCCTAGGAAACCTATAGAGACCGTATAGAGACCCTAGAGACCCTATAGAGACCCTATAGAGACTCTAGAGACCCTATAGAGACCCTAGGAACCCTATAGAGACCCTAGAGAGACTTTAGAGACCCTATAGAGACCCTAGGGACCCTATAGAGACCCTAGGAACCCTATAGAGACCCTATAGAGACCCTAGGGACCCTATAGAGACCCTATAGAGACACTAGAGACCCTATAGAGACCCTATAGAGACCCTAGGAACCCTATAGAGTCCCTAGGGAACCTATAGAGACCCTAGGAAACATATAGAGACCCTATAGAGACCCTAGGTACCCTATAGAGACCCTATAGAGACCCTAGAGACCCTATAGAGACCCTATAGAGACCCTAGGAACCCTGTAGAGACCCTATAGAGACCCTAGGGACCCTATAGAGACCCTATAGAGACACTAGGGATCCTATAGAGACCCTATAGAGACACTAGAGACCCTATAGAGACCCTATAGAGACCCTAGAGACCCTATAGAGACCCTAGGGAACCTATAGAGACCCTAGGAACCCTATAGAGAACCTATAGAGACCCTAGGGATCCTATAGAGACCCTATAGAGACACTAGGGACCCTATAGAGACCCTATAGAGACACTAGAGACCCTATAGAGACACAAGAGACCCTATAGAGACCCTAGAGAGACCCTAGAGACCCTATAGAGACCCTAGGAACCCTATAGAGACCCTAGGAACCCTATAGAGACACTGTAGAGACCCTAGGGACCCTATAGAGACCCTATAGAGACACTAGAGAGACCGTAGAGACACTATAGAGACCCTAGGGACCCTATAGAGACCCTAGGAACCCTATAGAGACCCTATAGAGACCCTAGGGACCCTATAGAGACCCTATAGAGACCCTAGAGACCCTATAGAGACCCTAGGGAACCTATAGAGACCCTAGGAACCCTATAGAGACCCTATAGAGACCCTAGGGATCCTATAGAGACCCTATAGAGACCCTAGAGACCCTATAGAGACCCTATAGAGACCCTATAGAGACCCTAGGGACCCTATAGAGACCCTATAGAGATACTAGAGACACTATAGAGAACCTAGGGACCCTATAGAGACCCTAGGAACCCTATAGAGACCTCATAGAGACCCTAGGGACCCTATAGAGACCCTAGGAACCCTATAGAGACCCTATAGAGACCCTAGGGACCCTATAGAGACCCTAGAGAGACCCTAGAGACCCTATAGAGACCCTATAGAGACCCTATAGAGACCCTAGAGACCCTACAGAGACCCTATAGAGACCCTAGGGACACTATAAAGACCCTAGGAACCCTATAGAGACCCTATAGAGACCCTAGAGACCCTATAGACACCCTAGAGAGACACTAGAGACCCTATAGAGACCCTAGAGAGACCCTAGAGACACTATAGAGACCCTAGGGACCCTATAGAGACCCTAGGAACCCTATAGAGACCCTATAGAGGCCCTAGAGACCCTATAGAGACCCTAGAGAGACCCTAGAGACCCTATAGAGACCCTAGGGACCCTATAGAGACCCTATAGAGACCCTAGGAACCCTATAGAGACCCTATAGAGACCCTATAGAGACCCTAGGGACCCTATAGAGACCCTATAGAGACACTAGAGACCCTATAGAGACCCTATAGAGACCCTAGAAACCTATAGAGACCGTATAGAGACCCTAGAGACCCTATAGAGACCCTATAGAGACCCTAGAGACCCTATAGAGACCCTAGAGAGACCCTAGAGACCCTATAGAGACCCTAGAGAGACCTTAGAGACCCTATAGAGACAATATAGAGACCCTAGGGACCCTATAGAGACCCTATAGAGACACTAGAGACCCTTTAGAGACACTATAGAGACCCTAGGGACCCTATAGAGACCCTAGGAACCCTATAGAGACCCTATAGAGACCCTACGGACCCTATAGAGACCCTAGGAACCCTATAGAGACCCTAGGAACCCTATAGAGACCCTATAGAGACCCTAGGGATCCTATAGAGGACCCTATAGAGACCCTAGAGACCCTATAGAGACCCTAGGGATACTATAGAGACCCTATAGAGACCCTAGGGACCCTATAGAGATCCTATAGAGACACTAGAGACCCTATAGAGACCCAAGAGACCCTATAGAGACCCTAGAGAGACCCTAGAGACCCTATACAGACCCTAGGAACCCTATAGAGACCCTATAGAGACCCTAGGGACACTATAGAGACCCTATAGAGACCCTAGGGACCCTATAGAGACCCTAGGGACCCTATAGAGACCCTAGGAACCCTATAGAGACCCTATAGAGACGCTAGGGACCCTATAGAGACCCTATAGAGACCCTAGATACCCTATAGAGACCCTAGGGGCCCTATAGAGACCCTAGGGACCCTATAGAGACCCTAGAGAGACCCTAGAGACACTATAGAGACCCTAGGGACCCTATAGAGACCCTAGGAACCCTATAGAGACCCTATAGAGGCCCTAGAGACCCTATAGAGACCCTATAGAGACCCTAGGAACCCTATAGAGACCGTATAGAGACACTAGAGACACTATAGAGACCCTAGAGAGACCCTAGAGACCCTATAGAGACCCTAGAGAGACCCTAGAGACCCTATAGAGACCCTAGGGACCCTATAGAGACCCTATAGAGACCCTAGGGACCCTATAGAGACCCTATAGAGACCCTAGGGACCCTATAGAGACACTATAGAGACACTAGAGGCCCTATAGAGACACTATAGAGGCCCTAGAGACCCTATAGAGACCCTAGGGAACCTATAGAGACCCTAGGGACCCTATAGAGACCCTATAGAGACCCTGGGGACCCTATAGAGTCCCTATAGTGACCCTAGAGACCCTATAGAGACCCTAGGGACCCTATAGAGACCCTAGGGACCCTATAGAGACCCTATAGAGACCCTAGAGACCCTATAGAGACCCTAGGGGCCCTATAGAGACCCTAGGGACCCTATAGAGACCCTAGAGAGACCCTAGAGACACTATAGAGACCCTAGGGACCCTATAGAGACCCTAGGAACCCTATAGAGACCCTATAGAGGCCCTAGAGACCCTATAGAGACCCTATAGAGACCCTAGGAACCCTATAGAGACCGTATAGAGACACTAGAGACACTATAGAGACCCTAGAGAGACCCTAGAGACCCTATAGAGACCCTAGAGAGACCCTAGAGACCCTATAGAGACCCTAGGGACCCTATAGAGACCCTATAGAGACCCTAGGGACCCTATAGAGACCCTATAGAGACCCTAGGGACCCTATAGAGACACTATAGAGACACTAGAGGCCCTATAGA
The DNA here is from genome assembly GCF_037157495.1 of Lathamus discolor. Taxonomy (NCBI): domain Eukaryota; kingdom Metazoa; phylum Chordata; class Aves; order Psittaciformes; family Psittacidae; genus Lathamus; species Lathamus discolor. The sequence continues at coordinate 174,778 of NW_027069389.1, read as the reverse complement.
GACACTATAGAGGCCCTAGAGACCCTATAGAGACCCTAGGGAACCTATAGAGACCCTAGGGACCCTATAGAGACCCTATAGAGACCCTGGGGACCCTATAGAGTCCCTATAGTGACCCTAGAGACCCTATAGAGACCCTAGGGACCCTATAGAGACCCTAGGGACCCTATAGAGACCCTATAGAGACACTAGAGACCCTATAGAGACCCTATAGAGACCCTAGAAACCTATAGAGACCGTATAGAGAACCTAGAGACCCTATAGAGACCCTATAGAGACCCTAGAGACCCTATAGAGACCCTAGAGAGACCCTAGAGACCCTATAGAGACCCTAGAGAGACCTTAGAGACCCTATAGAGACCCTAGGGACCCTATAGAGACCCTAGGAACCCTATAGAGACCCTATAGAGACCCTAGGGACCCTATAGAGACCCTATAGAGACACTAGAGACCCTATAGAGACACTATAGAGACCCTAGGGACCCCTATAGAGACCCTAGGAACCCTATAGAGACCCTATAGAGACCCTACGGACCCTATAGAGACCCTAGGAACCCTATAGAGACCCTAGGAACCCTATAGAGACCTTATAGAGACCCTAGCGATCCTATAGAGACCCTATAGAGACCCTAGAGACCCTATAGAGACCCTATAGAGACCCTATAGAGACCCTAGGGACCCTATAGAGACCCTATAGAGACCCAAGAGACCCTATAGAGACCCTAGAGAGACCCTAGAGACCCTATAGAGACCCTATAGAGACTCTAGGGAACCTATAGAGACCCTAGGAACCCTATAGAGACCCTATAGAGACCCTAGAGACCCTATAGACACCCTAGAGAGACCCTAGAGACCCTATAGAGACCCTAGGAACCCTATAGAGACCCTATAGAGACCCTACGGACCCTATAGAGACCCTAGGAACCCTATAGAGACCCTAGGAACCCTATAGAGACCCTATAGAGACCCTAGGGATCCTATAGAGACCCTATAGAGACCCTAGAGACCCTATAGAGACCCTATAGAGACTCTAGGGAACCTATAGAGACCCTAGGAACCCTATAGAGACCCTATAGAGACCCTAGGAATCCTATAGAGACCCTATAGAGACCCTAGGGGACCCTATAGAGATCCTATAGAGACACTAGAGACCCTATAGAGACCCAAGAGACCCTATAGAGACCCTAGAGAGATCCTAGAGACCCTATAGAGACCCTAGGAACCCTATAAAGACCCTATAGAGACACTAGGGACCCTATAGAGACCCTAGGAACCCTATAGAGACCTTATAGAGACCCTAGGGACCCTATAGAGACCCTATAGAGACACTAGAGACCCTATAGAGACCCTAGGGACCCTATAGAGACCCTAGGAACCCCATAGAGACCCTATAGAGACCCTAGGGACCCTATAGAGACCCTATAGAGAACCTAGAGACCCTATAGAGACCCTATAGAGACCCTATAGAGACCCCATGGACCCTATAGAGACCCTATAGAGACCCTAGAGAGACCCTAGAGACCCTACAGAGACCCTAGAGAGACCCTAGGGACCCATTAGAGTCCCTATAGTGACCCTAGAGACCCTATAGAGACCCTGGGGACCCTATAGAGACCCTAGGAACCCTGCAGAGACCCTATAGAGACCCTATAGAGACCCTAGGGACCCTATAGAGACCCTATAGAGACACTAGAGACCCTATAGAGACCCTATAGAGACCCTAGGAAACCTATAGACACCGTATAGAGACCCTAGAGACCCTATAGAGACCCTATAGAGGCCCTAGAGACCCTATAGAGACCCTATAGAGACCCTAGGGACCCTATAGAGACCCTATAGAGACCCTAGGGACCCATTAGAGTCCCTATAGTGACCCTAGAGACCCTATAGAGACCCTGGGGACCCTATAGAGACCCTAGGAACCCTGCAGAGACCCTATAGAGACCCTATAGAGACCCTAGGGACCCTATAGAGACCCTATAGAGACACTAGAGACCCTATAGAGACCCTATAGAGACCCTAGGAAACCTATAGACACCGTATAGAGACCCTAGAGACCCTATAGAGACCCTATAGAGACCCTAGAGACCCTATAGAGACCCTAGAGAGACCCTAGAGACCCTATAGAGACCCTAGAGAGACCTTAGAGACCCTATAGAGACCCTAGGGACCCTATAGAGACCCTAGGAACCCTATAGAGACCCTATAGAGACCCTAGGGACCCTATAGAGACCCTATAGAGACACTAGAGACCCTATAGAGACACTATAGAGACCCTAGGAACCCTATAGAGTCCCTAGGGAACCTATAGAGACACTAGGAACCCTATAGAGACCCTATAGAGACCCTAGGGACCCTATAGAGACCCTATAGAGACACTAGAGACCCTATAGAGACCCTATAGAGACCCTAGAGACCCTATAGAGACCCTAGGGAACCTATAGAGACCCTAGAGACCCTATAGAGACCCTATAGAGACCCTAGGGAACCTATAGAGACCCTAGGAACCCTATAGAGACCCTATAGAGACCCTAGGGTTCCTATAGAGACCCTATAGAGACCCTATAGAGACCCTAGAGACACTATAGAGACCCTAGGAACCCTATAGAGACCCTATAGACACCCTAGGGACCCTATAGAGACCCTAGGAACCCTATAGAGACCCTATAGAGACCCTAGGGACCCTATAGAGACCCTATAGAGACCCTAGAGACCCTATAGAGACCCTAGAGAGACCCTAGAGACCCTATAGAGACCATAGAGAGACCCTAGAGACCCTAGAGAGACCCTAGAGACCCTATAGAGACCCTAGGGACCCTATAGAGACCCTAGGAACCCTATAGAGACCCTATAGAGACACTAGGGACCCTATAGAGACCCTATAGAGACACTAGAGACCCTATAGAGACCCTATAGAGACCCTAGAGAGACCCTAGATACCCTATAGAGACCCTAAGGACCCTATAGAGACCCTATAGAGACCCTAGAGACCCTATAGAGACCCTAGAGAGACCCTAGAGACCCTATAGAGACCCTAGGGACCCTATAGAGACTCTAGGATCCCTATAGAGACCCTATAGAGACCCTAGGGACCCTATAGAGACCCTATAGAGACCCTAGAGACCCTATAGAGAACCTAGAGAGACCCTAGAGACACTATAGAGACCCTAGGGACCCTATAGAGACCCTATAGAGACCCTAGAGACCCTATAGAGACCCTAGAGAGACCCTAGAGACCCTATAGAGACCCTAGAGAGACCCTAGAGACACTATAGAGACCCTAGGGACCCTATAGAGACCCTAGGAACCCTATAGAGACCCTATAGAGACCCTAGGGACCCTATAGAGACCCTATAAAGACACTAGAGACCTTATAGAGACCCTAGGAACCCTATAGAGACCCTATAGAGACCCTAGAGACCCTATAGAGACCCTAGAGAGACCCTAGAGACACTATAGAGACCCTAGGGACCCTATAGAGACCCTAGGAACCCTATAGAGACCCTATAGAGACCCTAGGGATCCTATAGAGACCCTATAGAGACCCTAGGGACCCTATAGAGATCCTATAGAGACACTAGAGACCCTATAGAGACCCAAGAGACCCTATAGAGACCCTAGAGAGACCCTAGAGACCCTATAGAGACCCTAGGAACCCTATAGAGACCCTATAGAGACACTAGGGACCCTATAGAGACCCTAGGAACCCTATAGAGACCCTATAGAGACCCTAGGGACCCTATAGAGACCCTATAGAGACACTAGAGACACTATAGAGACACTATAGAGACCCTAGAGACCCTATAGAGACCCTAGGGACCCTATAGAGACCCTAGGAACCCTATAGAGACCCTATAGAGACCCTAGGGACCCTATAGAGACCCTATAGAGACCCTAGAGACCCTATAGAGACCCTATAGAGACCCTATAGAGACCCTAGGGACCCTATAGAGACCCTATAGAGACCCTAGAGACCCTATAGGGACCCTAGAGAGACCCTAGAGACCCTATAGAGACCCTAGAGACCCTATAGAGACCCTAGGAACCCTATAGAGACCCTATAGAGACCCTAGAGACCCTATAGAGACCCTAGAGAGACCCTAGAGACACTATAGAGACCCTAGGGACCCTATAGAGACCCTAGGAACCCTATAGAGACCCTATAGAGACCCTAGAGACCCTATAGAGACCCTAGAGAGACCCTAGAGACCCTATAGAGACCCTAGGGACCCTATAGAGACCCTATAGAGACCCTAGGGACCCTATAGAGACCCTATAGAGACGCTAGGGACCCTATAGAGACCCTATAGAGACACTAGAGGCCCTATAGAGACCCTATAGAGGCCCTAGAGACCCTATAGAGGCCCTAGAGACCCTATAGAGACCCTAGGGAACCTATAGAGACCCTAGGAACCCTATAGAGACCCTATAGAAACCCTAGGAACCCTATAGAGTCCCTATAGTGACCCTAGAGACCCTATAGAGACCCTAGGGACCCTATAGAGACCCTAGGAACCCTATAGAGACCCTATAGAGACCCTATAGAGACCCTAGAGACACTATAGAGACCCTAGGGACCCTATAGAGACCCTAGGAACCCTATAGAGACCCTATAGAGACCCTAGGGACCCTATAGAGACCCTATAGAGGCCCTAGAGACCCTATAGAGACACTATAGTGACCCTAGGAACCCTATAGAGACCGTATAGAGACCCTAGAGACCCTATAGAGACCCTATAGAGACCCTAGAGAGACCCTAGAGACCCTATAGAGACGCTAGAGAGACCCTAGAGACCCTAGAGAGACCCTAGAGACCCTATAGTGACCCTAGGGACCCTATAGAGACCCTATAGAGACCCTAGGGACCCTATAGAGACCCTATAGAGACCCTAGGGACCCTATAGAGACCCTATAGAGGCCCTAGAGACCCTATAGAGACCCTAGGGAACCTATAGAGACCCTAGGAACCCTATAGAGACCCTATAGAGACCCTAGGGACCCTATAGAGTCCCTATAGTGACCCTAGAGACCCTATAGAGACCCTAGGGACCCTATAGAGACCCTAGGAACCCTATAGAGACCCTATAGAGACCCTAGGGACCCTATAGAGACCCTATAGAGACCCTAGAGACCCTATAGAGACCATAGAGAGACCCTAGAGACCCTAGAGAGACCCTAGAGACCCTATAGAGGCCCTAGGGACCCTATAGAGACCCTAGGAACCCTATAGAGACCCTATAGAGACCCTAGGGACCCTATAGAGACCCTATAGAGACACTAGAGACCCTATAGAGACCCTATAGAGACCCTAGAGACCCTATAGAGACCCTAGAGAGACCCTAGAGACCCTATAGAGACCCTAGGGACCCTATAGAGACCCTAGGAACCCTATAGAGACCCTATAGAGACCCTAGAGAGACCCTAGAGACCCTACAGAGACCCTAGAGAGACCCTAGAGACACTATAGAGACCCGAGGGACCCTATAGAGACCCTAGGAACCCTATAGAGACCCTATAGAGACCCTAGGGACCCTATAGAGACCCTATAGAGGCCCTAGAAACCCTATAGAGACCCTATAGAGACCCTAGGAACCCTATAGAGACCGTATAGAGACCCTAGAGACCCTATAGAGACCCTAGAGAGACCCTAGAGACCCTATAGAGACCCTAGAGAGACCCTAGAGACCCTATAGAGACCCTAGAGAGACCCTAGAGACCCTATAGAGACCCTAGGGACCCTATAGAGACACTATAGAGACCCTAGGGACCCTATAGAGACCCTATAGAGACACTAGAGGCCCTATAGAGACCCTATAGAGACCCTAGGAACCCTATAGAGTCCCTAAGGAACCTATAGAGACACTAGGAACCCTATAGAGACCCTATAGAGACCCTAGGGACCCTATAGAGACCCTATAGAGACCCTAGAGACCCTATAGAGACCCTATAGAGACCCTAGGAACCCTATAGAGACCCTATAGAGACCCTAGGGACCCTATAGAGACCCTATAGAGACCCTAGAGACCCTATAGAGACCCTATAGAGACCCTAGGAACCCTATAGAGTCCCTAGGGAACCTATAGAGACACTAGGAACCCTATAGAGACCCTATAGAGACCCTAGGGACCCTATAGAGACCCTATAGAGACCCTAGAGACCCTATAGAGACCCTATAGAGACCCTAGGAACCCTATAGAGACCCTATAGAGACCCTAGGGACCCTATAGAGACCCTATAGAGACACTAGAGACCCTATAGAGACCCTATAGAGACCCTAGAGACCCTATAGAGACCCTAGGGAACCTATAGAGACCCTAGAGACCCTATAGAGACCCTATAGAGACCCTAGGGAACCTATAGAGACCCTAGGAACCCTATAGAGACCCTATAGAGACCCTAGGGACCCTATAGAGACCCTAGAGAGACCCTAGAGACACTATAGAGACTCTAGGAACCCTATAGAGACCCTATAGAGACCCTACGGACCCTATAGAGACCCTAGGAACCCTATAGAGACCCTATAGAGACCCTAGGGATCCTATAGAGACCCTATAGAGACCCTAGAGACCCTATAGAGACCCTAGAGAGACCCTAGAGACCCTATAGAGACCATAGAGAGACCCTAGAGACCCTAGAGAGACTATATAGAGACCCTATAGAGACCCTAGGGACCCTATAGAGACCCTAGGAACCCTATAGAGACCCTATAGAGACCCTAGGGACCCTATAGAGACCCTATAGAGACACTAGAGACCCTATAGAGACACTATAGAGACACTAGAGACCCTATAGAGACCCTATAGAGACCATATAGGGCCCTAGGAACCCTATAGATACCCTATAGAGACCCTAGGGACCCTATAGAGACCCTATAGAGACCCTAGAGACCCTATAGAGACCCTAGAGAGACCCTAGAGACCCTATAGAGACCCTATAGAGACCCTAGGGACCCTATAGAGACCCTATAGAGACCCTAGAGACCCTATAGAGACCCTGGAGAGACCCTAGAGACACTATAGAGACCCTAGGGACCCTATAGAGACCCTAGGAACCCTATAGAGACCCTATAGAGACCCTAGAGACCCTATAGACACCCTAGAGAGACCCTAGAGACCCTATAGAGACCCTAGAGAGACCCTAGAGACACTATAGAGACCCTAGGGACCCAATAGAGACCCTAGGAACCCTATAGAGACCCTATAGAGACACTACAGGCCCTATAGAGACCCTATAGAGGCTCTAGAGACACTATAGAGGCCCTAGAGACCCTATAGAGACCCTAGGGACCCTATAGAGACACTAGGAACCCTATAGAGACCCTATAGAGACCCTATAGAGACCCTAGAGACCCTATAGAGACCCTAGGGACCCTATAGAGACCCTAGGAACCCTATAGAGACCCTATAGAGACCCTAGGGACCCTATAGAGACCCCATAGAGGCCCAAGAGACCCTATAGAGACACTATAGAGACCCCTAGGAACCCTATAGAGACCGTATAGAGACCCTAGAGACCCTATAGAGACCCTAGAGAGACCCTAGAGACCCTATAGAGACGCTAGAGAGACCCTAGAGACCCTATAGAGACCCTAGAGAGACCCTAGAGACCCTATAGTGACCCTAGGGACCCTATAGAGACCCTATAGAGACCATAGGGACCCTATAGAGACCCTATAGAGACACTAGAGGCCCTATAGAGACCCTATAGAGGCCCTAGAGACCCTATAGAGACCCTAGGGAACCTATAGAGACCCTAGGAACCCTATAGAGAACCTATAGAGACCCTAGGGACCCTATAGAGTCCCTATAGTGACCCTAGAGACCCTATAGAGACCCTAGGGACCCTATAGAGACCCTCGGAACCCTATAGAGACCCTATAGAGACCCTAGGGACCCTATAGAGACCCTATAGAGACCCTAGAGACCCTATAGAGACCATAGAGAGACCCTAGAGACCCTAGAGAGACCCTAGAGACCCTATAGAGACCCTAGGGACCCTATAGAGACCCTAGAAACCCTATAGAGACCCTATAGAGACCCTAGGGACCCTATAGAGACCCTATAGAGACACTAGAGACCCTATAGAGACCCTATAGAGACCCTAGAGACCCTATAGAGACCCTAGAGAGACCCTAGAGACCCTATAGAGACCCTAGGGACCCTATAGAGACCCTAGGAACCCTATAGAGACCCTATAGAGACCCTAGAGAGACCCTAGAGACCCTATAGAGACCCTAGGAACCCCTATAGAGACCCTATAGAGACCCTAGGGACCCTATAGAGACCCTATAGAGGCCCTAGAAACCCTATAGAGACCCTATAGAGACCCTAGGAACCCTATAGAGACCGTATAGAGACCCTAGAGACCCTATAGAGACCCTAGAGAGACCCTAGAGACCCTATAGAGGACCCCAGAGAGACCCCTAGAGACCCTATAGAGACCCTAGGGAACCTATAGAGACCCTATAGAGACCCTATAGAGACCCTAGGGACCCTATAGAGACCCTATAGAGACCCTAGGAAACCTATAGACACAGTATAGAGACCCTAGAGACCCTATAGAGACCCTAGAGAGACCCTAGAGACCCTATAGAGACCCTAGAGAGACCTTAGAGACCCTATAGAGACCCTAGGGACCCTATAGAGACCCTAGGAACCCTATAGAGACCCTATAGAGACACTAGAGACCCTATAGAGACCCTATAGAGACCCTAGGACCCTATAGAGTCCCTAGGGAACCTATAGAGACACTAGGAACCCTATAGAGACCCCTATAGAGACCCTAGGGACCCTATAGAGGACCCTATAGAGACCCTAGAGACCCTATAGAGACCCTATAGAGACCCAAGGAACCCTATAGAGACCCTATAGAGACCCTAGGACCCTATAGAGACCCTATAGAGACACTAGAGACCCTATAGAGACCCTATAGAGACCCTAGAGACCCTATAGAGACCCCTAGGGAACCTATAGAGACCCTAGAGACCCTATAGAGACCCTATAGAGACCCTAGGGAACCTATAGAGACCCTAGGAACCCTATAGAGACCCTATAGAGACCCTAGGGTTCCTATAGAGACCCTATAGAGACCCTAGGGACCCTATAGAGACCCTAGAGAGACCCTAGAGACCCTATAGAGACCCTTGGGACCCTATAGAGGACCCTAGGAACCCTATAGAGACCCTATAGAGACACTAGGGACCCTATAGAGACCCTATAGAAACACTAGAGACCCTATAGAGACCCTATAGAGACCCTAGAGACCCTATAGAGACCCTATAGAGACCCTAGGAACCCTATAGAGACCCTATAGAGGACCCTAGGACCCTATAGAGACCCTATAGAGACACTAGAGACCCTATAGAGACCCTATAGAGACCCTGGAGACCCTATAGAGACCCTAGGGAACCTATAGAGACCCTAGGAACCCTATAGAGACCCTATAGAGACCCTAGGGATCCTATAGAGACCCTATAGAGACCCTAGGGACCCTATAGAGATCCTATAGAGACCCTAGAGACCCTATAGAGACCCTAGAGAGACCCTAGGGACCCTATAGAGATCCTATAGAGACCCTAGAGACCCTAGAGAGACCCTAGAGAGACCCTAGAGACCCTATAGAGACCCTAGGAACCCTATAGAGACCCTATAGAGACAGTAGGGACCCTATAGAGACCCTAGGAACCCTATAGAGACCTTATAGAGACCCTAGAGGACCCTATAGAGACCCTATAGAGACACTAGAGACCCTATAGAGACACTATAGAGACCCTAGAGACCCTATAGAGACCCTAGGGAACCTATAGAGACCCTAGGAACCCTATAGAGACCCTATAGAGACCCTAGGGACCCTATAGAGACCCTATAGAGACCCTATAAGATACCTAGGGACCCTATAGAGACCCTATAGAGACCCTATAGAGACCCTAGGAACCCTAGAGAGACCCTATAGAGACCCTAGAGACCCTATAGAGACCCTAGAGAGACCCTAGAGACACTATAGAGACCCTAGGGACCCTATAGAGACCCTAGGAACCCTATAGAGACCCTATAGAGACCCTAGGGACCCTATAGAGACCCTATAGAGGCCCTAGAGACCCTATAGAGACCCTATAGAGACCCTAGGAACCCTATAGAGACCGTATAGGGACCCTAGAGACCCTATAGAGACCCTACAGAGACCCTAGAGACCCTATAGAGACCCTAGAGAGACCCTAGAGACCCTATAGAGACCCTAGGGACCCTATAGAGACCCTATAGAGACCCTAGGGACCCTATAGAGACCCTATAGAGACACTAGAGGCCCTATAGAGACCCTATAGAGGCCCTAGAGACCCTATAGAGGCCCTAGAGACCCTATAGAGACCCTAGGGAACCTATAGAGACCCTAGGAACCCTATAGAGACCCTATAGAGACCCTAGGGACCCTATAGAGACCCTAGGAACCCTATAGAGACCCTATAGAGACCCTAGGGACCCTATAGAGACCCTAGAGAGACCCTATAGAGACCCTAGAGAGACCCTAGAGACCCTATAGAGACCCTAGAGACCCTATAGAGACCCTAGGGACCCTATAGAGACCCTATAGAGACCCTAGGGACCCTATAGAGACCCTATAGAGACGCTAGAGGCCCTATAGAGACCCTATAGAGGCCCTAAGACAGGACCCTATAGAGACCCCTAGGGAACCCTATAGAGACCAGACCCTATAGAGACCCTAGGGACCCTATAGAGACCCTATAGAGGCCCTAGAGACCCTATAGAGACACTATAGAGACCCTAGGAACCCTATAGAGACCGTATAGAGACCCTAGAGACCCTATAGAGACCCTAGAGAGACCCTAGAGACCCTATAGAGACCCTAGAGAGACCCTAGAGACCCTATAGAGACCCTAGAGAGACCCTAGAGACCCTATAGAGACACTAGGGACCCTATAGAGACCCTATAGAGACCCTAGGGACCCTATAGAGACCCTATAGAGACACTAGAGGCCCTATAGAGACCCTATAGAGGCCCTAGAGACCCTATAGAGACCCTAGGGAACCTATAGAGACCCTAGGAACCCTATAGAGACCCTATAGAGACCCTAGGGACCCTATAGAGTCCCTATAGTGACCCTAGAGACCCTATAGAGACCCTAGGGACCCTATAGAGACCCTAGGAACCCTATAGAGACCCTATAGAGACCCTATAGAGACCCTAGGGACCCTATAGAGTCCCTATAGTGACCCTAGAGACCCCTATAGAGACCCTAGGGACCCTATAGAGACCCTAGGAACCCTATAGAGACACTATAGAGACCCTAGGGACCCTATAGATACCCTAGGAACCCTATAGAGACCCTATAGAGACCCTAGGGACCCTATAGAGACCCTATAGAGACCCTAGAGACCCTATAGAGACCCTAGAGAGACCCTAGAGACCCTAGAGAGACCCTAGAGACCCTATAGAGACCCTAGGGACCCTATAGAGACCCTAGGAACCCTATAGAGACCCTATAGAGACCCTAGGGACCCTATAGAGACCCTATAGAGACACTAGAGACCCTATAGAGACCCTATAGAGACCCTAGAGACCCTATAGAGACCCTACAGAGACCCTAGAGACCCTATAGAGACCCTAGGGACCCTATAGAGACCCTAGAGACCCTATAGACACCCTAGAGAGACCCTAGAGACCATATAGAGACCCTAGAGAGACCCTAGAGACACTATAGAGACCCTAGGGACCCTATAGAGACCCCTAGGAACCCTATAGAGACCCTATAGAGACCCTAGGGACCCTATAGAGACCCTATAGAGGCCCCTAGAAACCCTATAGAGACCCTATAGAGACCCTAGGAACCCTATAGAGACCGTATAGAGACCTAGAGACCCTATAGAGACCCTAGAGAGACCCTAGAGACCCTATAGAGACCCTAGAGAGACCCTAGAGACCCTATAGAGACCCTAGGGACCCGATAGAGACACTATAGAGACCCTAGGGACCCTATAGAGACCCTATAGAGACACTAGAGGCCCTATAGAGACACTATAGAGGCCCTAGAGACCCTATAGAGACCCTAGGGAACCTATAGAGACCCTAGGAACCCTATAGAGACCCTATAGAGACCCTAGGGACCCTATAGAGTCCCTATAGTGACCCTAGAGACCCTATAGAGACCCTAGGGACCCTATAGAGACCCTATAGAGACCCTAGAGACCCTATAGAGACCCTAGAGAGACCCTAGAGACCCCTAGAGAGACCCTAGAGACCCTATAGAGACCCTAGGGACCCTATAGAGACCCTAGGAACCCTATAGAGACCCTATAGAGACCCTAGGGACCCTATAGAGACCCTATAGAGACACTAGAGACCCTATAGAGATCCTATAGAGACCCTAGAGACCCTATAGAGACCCTACAGAGACCCTAGAGAGACCCTAGAGACCCTATAGAGACCCTAGGGACCCTATAGAGACCCTAGAGACCCTATAGACACCCTAGAGAGACCCTAGAGACCATATAGAGACCCTAGAGAGACCCTAGAGACACTATAGCGACCCTAGGGACCCCTATAGAGACCCTAGGAACCCTATAGAGACCCTATAGAGACCCTAGGGACCCTATAGAGACCCTATAGAGGCCCTAGAAACCCTATAGAGACCCTATAGAGACCCTAGGAACCCTATAGAGACCGTATAGAGACCCTAGAGACCCTATAGAGACCCTAGAGAGACCCTAGAGACCCTATAGAGACCCTAGGGACCCTATAGAGACACTATAGAGACCCTAGGGACCCTATAGAGACCCTATAGAGACACTAGAGGCCCTATAGAGACACTATAGAGGCCCTAGAGACCCTATAGAGACCCTAGGGAACCTATAGAGACCCTAGGAACCCTATAGAGACCCTATAGAGACCCTAGGGACCCTATAGAGTCCCTATAGTGACCCTAGAGACCCTATAGAGACCCTAGGGACCCTATAGAGACCCTATAGAGACCCTATAGAGACCCTAGGAAACCTATAGAGACCCTAGAGACCCTATAGAGACCGTAGAGAGACCTTAGAGACTCTATAGAGACACTAGGGACCCTATAGAGACCCTAGGAACCCTATAGAGACCCTATAGAGACCCTAGGGACCCTATAGAGACCCTATAGAGACCCTAGAGACCCTATAGAGACCCTATAGAGACCCTAGGAACCCTATAGAGACCCTATAGAGACCCTAGGGACCCTATAGAGACCCTATAGAGACACTAGAGACCCTATAGAGACCCTATAGAGACCCTGGAGACCCTATAGAGACCCTAGGGAACCTATAGAGACCCTATAGAGACCCTAGGGATCCTATAGAGACCCTATAGAGACCCTAGGGACCCTATAGAGATCCTATAGAGACACTAAGGACCCTATAGAGAACCAAGAGACCCTATAGAGACCCTAGAGAGACCCTAGAGACCCTATAGAGACCCTAGGAACCCTATAGAGACCCTATAGAGACCCTAGGGACCCTATAGAGACCCTATAGAGACACTAGAGACCCTATAGAGACACTATAGAGACCCTAGACACCCTATAGAGACCCTAGGGACCCTATAGAGACCCTAGGAACCCTATAGAGACCCTATAGAGACCCTAGGGACCCTATAGAGACCCTATAGAGACCCTAGAGACCCTATAGAGACCCTATAGAGACCCTATAGAGACCCTAGGGACCCTATAGAGACCCTATAGAGACCCTAGAGACCCTATAGAGACCCTAGAGAGACCCTAGAGACACTATAGAGACCCTAGGGACCCTATAGAGACCCTAGGAACCCTATAGAGACCCTATAGAGACCCTAGAGACCCTATAGAGACCCTAGAGAGACCCTAGAGACACTATAGAGACCCTAGGGACCCTATAGAGACCCTAGGAACCCTATAGAGACCCTATAGAGACCCTAGGGACCCTATAGAGACCCTATAGAGGCCCTAGAGACCCTATAGAGACCCTAGGAACCCTATAGAGACCGTATAGAGACCCTAGAGACCCTATAGAGACCCTATAGAGACCCTAGAGAGACCCTAGAGACGCTATAGAGACCCTAGAGAGACCCTAGAGACCCTATAGAGAACCTAGAGAGACCCTAGGGACCCTATAGAGACCCTATAGAGACCCTACGGACCCTATAGAGACCCTATAGAGACACTAGAGAGACCCTAGAGACCCTATAGAGACCCTAGGGACCCTATAGAGACCCTAGGAACCCTATAGAGACCCTATAGAGACCCTAGGGACCATATAGAGAACCTAGGGACCCTATAGTGACCCTATAGAGACCCTAGGGAACCTATAGAGACCCTAGGAACCCTATAGAGACCCTATAGAGACACTAGGGACCCTATAGAGTCCCTATAGAGACCCTAGAGATCCTATAGAGACCCTAGAGACCCTAGAGAGACCCTAGAGAGACCCTAGAGACCCTATAGAGACCCTAGGAACCCTATAGAGACCCTATAGAGACCCTACACACCCTATAGAGACCCTAGGGACCCTATAGATACCCTAGGAACCCTATAGAGACCCTATAGAGACCCTAGGGACCCTTATAGAGACCCTATAGAGACCCTAGAGACCCTATAGAGACCCTATAGAAACCCTAGGAACCCTATAGAGACCGTATAGAGACCCTAGAGACCCTATAGAGACCCTATAGAGACCCTAGAGACCCTATAGAGACCCTAGAGAGACCCTAGAGACCCTATAGAGACCCTTGAGAGACCCTAGAGACCCTATAGAGACCCTATAGAGACCCTAGACAGACCCTAGAGACCCTATAGAGACCATATAGAGACCCTAGAGACCCTATAGAGACCCTAGAGAGACCCTATAGAGACCCTAGGGACCCTATAGAGACCCTATAGAGACACTAGAGACCCTATAGAGACCCTAGGGAACCTATAGAGACCCTAGGAACCCTATAGAGACCCTATAGAGACCCTAGGGACCCTATAGAGACCCTATAGAGACCCTAGACAGACCCTAGAGACCCTATAGAGACCATATAGAGACCCTAGAGACCCTAGAGAGACCCTAGAGAGACCCTATAGAGACCCTAGGGACCCTATAGAGACCCTATAGAGACACTAGAGACCCTATAGAGACACTATAGAGACCCTAGAGACCCTATAGAGACCCTATAGAGACCCTAGGAACCCTATAGAGACCGTATAGAGACCCTAGGGACCCTATAGAGACCCTATAGAGACCGTATAGAGACCATAGAGACCCTATAGAGACCCTAGGGAACCTATAGAGACTCCAGGAACCCTATAGAGACCCTATAGAGACCCTAGGGACCCTATAGAGACCGTATAGAGAACCTAGAGACCCTATACAGACCCTATAGAGACCCTAGAGACCCTATAGAGACCCTAGAGAGACCCTAGGGACCCTATAGGGACCCTAGGAACCCTATAGAGACACTAGGGACCCTATAGAGACCCTAGGGACCCTATAGAGACCCTATAGAGACCCTAGGGACCCTATAGAGACCCTATAGAGACACTAGAAACCCTATAGAGACCCTATAGAGACCCTAGAGACCCTATAGAGACCCTAGAGAGACCCTAGAGACCCTATAGAGACCCTAGAGAGACCCTAGAGACCCTAGAGAGACCCTAGGGACCCTATAGAGACCGTATAGAGACACTAGAGACCCTATAGAGACCCTAGGGAACCTATAGAGACTCCAGGAACCCTATAGAGACCCTAGGGACCATATAGCGACCGTATAGAGACCCTAGAGACCCTATAGAGACCCTAGGGAACCTATAGAGACCCTATAGAGACCCTAGGGGCCCTATAGAGACCCTATAGAGACACTAGAAACCTATAGCGACCCTATAGAGACCCTAGAGACCCTATAGAGACCCTAGAGAGACCCTAGAGACCCTATAGAGACCCTAGGGACCCTATAGAGACCGTATAGAGACACTAGAGACCCTATAGAGACCCTATAGAGACCCTAGAGACCCTATAGAGACCCTAGAGAGACCCTAGAGACCCTATAGAGACCCTTGAGAGACCCTAGAGACCCTATAGAGACCCTATAGAGACCCTAGACAGACCCTAGAGACCCTATAGAGACCATATAGAGACCCTAGAGACCCTATAGAGACCCTAGAGAGACCCTATAGAGACCCTAGGGACCCTATAGAGACCCTATAGAGACCCTAGAGACCGTATAGAGACGCTAGATAGACCCTAGGGACCCTATAGGGACCCTAGGAACCCTATAGAGACACTAGGGACCCTATAGAGACCCTAGGGACCCCATAGAGACCCTATAGAGACCCTAGGGACCCTATAGAGACCCTATAGAGACCCTAGGGACCCTATAGAGACCCTATAGAGGCCCTAGAGACCCTATAGAGACCCTAGGGAACCTATAGAGACCCCTAGGAACCCTATAGAGACCCTATAGAGACCCTAGGGACCCTATAGAGACCCTATAGAGACACTAGAGACCCTATAGAGACACTATAGAGACACTAGAGACCCTATAGAGACCCTATAGAGACCATATAGGGCCCTAGGAACCCTATAGATACCCTATAGAGACCCTAGGGACCCTATAGAGACCCTATAGAGACCCTAGAGACCCTATAGAGACCCTAGAGAGACCCTAGAGACCCTATAGAGACCCTATAGAGACCCTAGGGACCCCTATAGAGACCCTATAGAGACCCTAGAGACCCTATAGAGACCCTAGAGAGACCCTAGAGACCCTATAGAGACCCTAGGGACCCTATAGAGACCCTAGGAACCCTATAGAGACCCTATAGAGACCCTAGAGACCCTATAGACACCCTAGAGAGACCCTAGAGACCCTATAGAGACCCTAGAGAGACCCTAGAGACACTATAGAGACCCTAGGGACCCAATAGAGCCCCTAGGAACCCTATAGA
This sequence comes from Lathamus discolor, assembly GCF_037157495.1. Classification (NCBI taxonomy): domain Eukaryota; kingdom Metazoa; phylum Chordata; class Aves; order Psittaciformes; family Psittacidae; genus Lathamus; species Lathamus discolor. Next base: position 157,839 of record NW_027069389.1, on the reverse strand, counting down.
GACCCTATAGAGACACTACAGGCCCTATAGAGACCCTATAGAGGCTCTAGAGACCCTATAGAGGCCCTAGAGACCCTATAGAGACCCTAGGGACCCTATAGAGACACTAGGAACCCTATAGAGACCCTATAGAGACCCTATAGAGACCCTAGAGACCCTATAGAGACCCTAGGGACCCTATAGAGACCCTAGGAACCCTATAGAGACCCTATAGAGACCGTAGGGGACCCTATAGAGACCCCATAGAGGCCCTAGAGACCCTATAGAGACACTATAGAGACCCTAGGAACCCTATAGAGACCGTATAGAGACCCTAGAGACCCTATAGAGACCCTAGAGAGACCCTAGAGACCCTATAGAGACGCTAGAGAGACCCTAGAGACCTATAGAGACCCTAGAGAGACCCTAGAGACCCTATAGTGACCCTAGGGACCCTATAGAGACCCTATAGAGACCATAGGGACCCTATAGAGACCCTATAGAGACACTAGAGGCCCTATAGAGACCCTATAGAGGCCCTAGAGACCCTATAGAGACCCTAGGGAACCTATAGAGACCCTAGGAACCCTATAGAGAACCTATAGAGACCCTAGGGACCCTATAGAGTCCCTATAGTGACCCTAGAGACCCTATAGAGACCCTAGGGACCCTATAGAGACCCTCGGAACCCTATAGAGACCCTATAGAGACCCTAGGGACCCTATAGAGACCCTATAGAGACCCTAGAGACCCTATAGAGACCATAGAGAGACCCTAGAGACCCTAGAGAGACCCTAGAGACCCTATAGAGACCCTAGGGACCCTATAGAGACCCTAGGAACCCTATAGAGACCCTATAGAGACCCTAGGGACCCTATAGAGACCCTATAGAGACACTAGAGACCCTATAGAGACCCTATAGAGACCCTAGAGACCCTATAGAGACCCTAGAGAGACCCTAGAGACACTATAGAGACA
>NW_027069389.1:75386-156682 GCF_037157495.1 Lathamus discolor | reverse complement strand
TCCCCGCCCCACCATACGCTCTATAGATCCCCTATAGGCCCCAAGACCTCCACAGCTCCCTATAGACCCGACTCCGACCCACTATAATCGGGTACCCTGCCCCCGGGAGCATCACATTCTCCCCAGCCCCTATAGACCCCCCCAGCCGCTATAGCCCCTATCCCCCCTATAGACCCCCCCCAGCCGCTATAGCCCCTATCCCCCCTATAGACCCCCCCAGCCGCTATAGCCCCTATCCCCCCTATAGACCCCCCCAGCCGCTATAGCCCCTATCCCCCCTATAGACCCCCCAGCCGCTATAGCCCCTATCCCCCCTATAGACCCCCCCAGCCGCTATAGCCCCTATACCCCCTCTGCCCCCCCCCGTGGCCCCCAGCCTCATTCTCACAGGTTCCTCCTTTATTTCATCGTTTGTTCCCGTTTTCCGCCCGTTTCGCGTCGCGCCGGGGCCTGAGGGGGGCAAGGAGGGGGGCACACAGGGATCGGCGGCTGCTTCCGACCGGTTGGGGCCGTTTGGGGACGTTTTGGGGCCGTTTCCACTTCTTTTCCTTGGGGGGGGGTTGGGGGGGGCGGGGGCTAACGCAGCTACACACCAGCGCACGGGGGGGCCGGGGGGGGATTTGGGGTGCGGGGGTGTTTGGGGGGCCGGGGGGGGCCGCGGGGTGATGCCAAGGCCGCGCCGTGAGATGCATTCAGAGATGGGGGGGGCGTCGGGGACCCCCCAAACCCCGAGGGCCCTGAAGGGTTATGGGGGAGGTGGGGGCTGGAATATGGGGGGCAAAACCACTCCCCCCCCCCAATTTGGTCTAAAGAAATCCCCGGCCGCGGGGGGGCCTTGGGGTTTGGCAACATCCAGCGGGGGTCCCCGTCCCCCCCCCGTGAGGTGCTTTTGGGCTGCTCTGCCCCCCCCAACCCCCATTGCACAGGGGGTGGCACTGCGGGATCCCCCCCTTTGGCAGTGGATGGGGGTGGGGGGGCCCTTAATGGGGGTTGAGGAGGGGGTTGGGGTCCCCTTTGGCTTTGGGGGTTCCCTTTGCAAAGGGGGGGCTCTGGGGGGTCACCAGAGCTAGGGGGGGTCCCCAATGCCATGAAGGGGCTCCCATGATGCTGCGGGGGCTCCCTCAATGCTGCGGGGTCCCCAGCACTGTGGGAACTCCCCCAGTGTCACGGGGGGGCTCCCACAGTGCAGGGGGGGGTCCCCAATGCAATGGGTGCTCTCTCGATGCCGTTAGGGGGTCCCCATGTAGCCATGGGGGCTCCCATAGAGCCGAGAGGGGTCCCCAGTGCAACGGGTGCTCCCCAACGCCACCGGGGGCCCCCACCCCGGGGGTCCCCCCTAGTCGAGGGGCGCGGCGGCGCCGGGGCTGGCAGGCCCGGAGCCGCGGGTGCCGCTGTACTGCCCGATGAAGGAGCCGTCCTCGTTGAACTGCACGTCCGCGCTGCCGCCGTAGCCCGCCAGGCTGTCATCACTGCCCAGCGCCGCGCCCGCCGCGCCCAGCGACCGCCCCGAGCTGCGCGACGCCTTCTCCTCGCCGTCACTGCCCGCGGCACCCAGCGACACCCATTGGTACCCAGTGACACCCATTGGTACCCAGCGATACCCATTGGTACCCAGCGACACCCATTGGTACCCAGTGACACCCATTGGTACCCAGCGACACCCATTGGTACCCAGGGACACCCATTGGTACTCAGGGACACCCATTGGTACCCAGCGACACCCATTGGTACCCAGCGATACCCATTGGTACCCAGTAATACCCAGCGACACCCAGTGATACCCACTGACACCCAGGGACACACATTGATACCCAGTGATACCCACTGATACCCAGTGACACCCATTCATACCAAGTGATACCCATTGATACCCAGTAACACCCAGTGATACCCAGCGATACCCATTGACACCTGCTGATACCAAGTGATACCCATTGATACCCAATGACACCCACTGGCACCTACTGAGGCTCATGATACCCAGTGATACCCATTGACATCCAGTGATACCCTGCTGACAGCCGTTGACACCCATTGGTACCCAGTGATACCCACTGATGACCCATTTGCACTCGCTGATACCCATTAAAACCCCCATTGTCCCCCCCATCCCACCACCACCACCCCATTGCCTCCCCCCCATGCTGTGGGCTCAGGGTGGGATGGGGGGCACTGGGGCATGCAGGTGGTTGCGGGGGGGGGGGCACACATACATCAAGACCCCCCTCGCAGAAGGTCCCCCCACAGCACTTCTCAGGGGTGCTGTGACCCCCCCTGCCCCATTCCCACCCCCCCCCTTACCTCTCCAAGGACCTGCATGAGCCCCAGTGGCAGCAGGGAGAGACAGAGCAGCCGGGGGCAAAAGCATTGGGTGGGGGCAATTAATTAATGAGGGGGCGAGCAATTAGGGGAGGCAATTAATGAAGGGAAGGGGAAGCAACAGGCGCCCAGAAGCTCTGCCTCCCCCATGATAAACCCAGCCTCCTCACTCACCCCCCATTAAATAGCCCCCCAATAGCCCCCCACCCCACCTGTACTCCCCGAAGGTCTCATCCTTCATGGGCCGGGCCTCTGAGTCTGCCTGCGTGTCCTCCTTGTCCTTCACTGGGGGGGCACAGCACGGTTGGGGGGGCAGTACCCCCAGAGTTGTCATCCCCCAATGCTGTGGGGACCCCCCCCAGCCTCCCTGCAGCTGTGGGGACCCCACACCCCCCCAAGGAGCAGCCATTTCCCCCCACAAAGACACCCCCATCTCTTAGGGACCCCCCCCTCTCCTGAAGACCCCCCATCACCTGAGTCCCCCATCCCTTGGTGCCCCCCCATAAACTCAAGGACCGCACGATTGCCTCAACCCCGGGTGCTGAGGGCCCGGGGGGGCCCAGGGGGGTCGGGGGGGGTCCGGGGGACCCCGGGGGGGCTCTGGGCTCACCCGAATACTTGCCCCCCCTTGCTGCGCTTGATGAAGCAGAGGATGAGGAGCAGCAGCAGCAGCAGCACCACGGCACTCACGAAGCCGATGAACCAGCCCTCGGTGGCGAAGCCGCTCGCGGGACGGGGCAGCACTGGGGGGAGCACGGGACAGGGTGAGAAAGGGGTTTGGGGGACCCCCTGTGAGCAGTTTGAGGGATGCTCTGGGGGAAAAGGTGGGGTTGGTGGGGGGGAAGGCAGGTTTGGGGCAGGAAAACGCCGTTTCCAGGCAGGAACCGGTGGGTTTGGGGGCCCCCTCCCTGCCCCAGCACTTGGGTGCGGGGGGGTCACTCACGGGTGCCGTTGGTCTGCACCTCGCTCTCCCAGAAGGGGATGTGGTGCCCCGAGTGGTTGCGTCCCACAAACTGCACCCGGTAGGAGGTGCCCGGGCTCAGGTCCCGCAGCCGGAACAGCCCCAGCGAGGAGTTGACGGAGCCGGAGTCGTGCCAGGACCCCTCCGCTGGGGGGGGGCCGGCTCAGTGAGACAACCCCCCCATAACGTACCCATGGGCACCCCCCATGCCCATGCGGGTACACTGCCCACATCCCACCTCTTTCCCCATCACTCAATGGACCCCCCCATTCCTCTCCTTACTTGCAGGTAGCCCCCCCATGTGCCACAGGGCCCACCCCAAGCTCCATTTCCCCACCCCACACCCCCCATCCCAGTGGGGCTCTCTTACTGGTTTTGCTCATGTACTGGACCTTGAACTCGATGTCAGCCTGGGGGTGGGCGAGGGTCCAGTGCAGCACCGTGAAGTCCTCACCCACCTCTCCCACCACCACACTCCCCAGCACCGGCAGCACTGCAGAGGGGGTTGTTCAAATAGGGGGGTCCCCCCAGGAACGGAGCCCCCCCTCCCCATATCACCCCTGCCTTGGCATTTTGGGCTCTCCGCAGGATGGTCATGGGGGCAGATGGAGTTCTTTGGGGTCCACTGAGGGGGGACTGGGAGGTGATGGAGTCCATTGGAGTTTATTGGGGGGAGTTTGGGGGGGAGATCTCAAGGGGGCATTTCCAGGCCCCTCCATGGTGGTTCTGGGGTCCCCCCGCAGGGGTCTCATGGAGCCCGTCGTGGTTTCAAGGCAGTTTCGAGCTCCCTCCCCCGCGGTACCGGACCCCCCCCCCCCCCCCCCCCCGCGGTACTGGGGCACGCACCGGGTTCGGGCCGGAGGCTGCCGATGCGCAGCACGGGGGCGCCGGGCCCGACGCGGCTCAGGGCGCGCAGGGCCAGGCGGTACCGGGCGTGGGGCTGGAGCCGCGCCAGGGTCGTGTTGAGGGTCCCGGCGGGGAACGAGAGCTCCTCCGGTGGCTCCTCCTCAGAATGGTTCTCTACGGGGGTGGGGGGGGGAGTCAGCGCACACCGGACCCGGGATCCGCCCCCGGGTCCCCCAGTGCTCCCAGTCCCCATCCCAGTGCTCCCGGTCTCCCAGATCCCCACCCCACTGCACCCAGAGCCCAGCCCCAGTGGGTGCTCCCAATGCCCCCAGCGCACCGGGCCGGTACTGCAGCCGGAACCCCGTCAAGACGCCGTTCGGGTGCCGCGGCCGCTTCCACTCCAGGGCGAGGGTGGTCTCGTTCACCCGCTCCACGTGCAGCTCCTCGGGGGGACCCGGCACTGGGGGGCGGCAGCGTCAGGGACCCCCCCCGGGCGGGGAGAGTGGAAGAGCCCTGGGACAGCGGGGAGCCCAGATGGGGAGAGGGGGCTCTGGGGTATTTGGGGGTCCCCAGGCAGGGTTGGGGCTTCCCAGGATAGAGTTAAGGGTCCCCGGGACTATATGGGGGTCCCCAGGCAGGGTTGGGGGTCCCCAGAATGGACTTAGGGGCCCCAAGGGAGAATTTGGGGTCCCTGGGCAAGACTGGGGGTCCCGGGGATGCACTTGAGGCCTATCAGGGGCACTTGGGGGGGGGGGGGGCATAGGGCGTTTTGGGGGTCCCATGGGGCTCGGGGCACGGGGGGGCTCTCACCGCCCTCGGGGGTGTCGAAGTGGATCTCGTCGCTGGGGGGGCCGTCCCCGCGGCCGTTGAACACCAGGACCCGCAGGCGGTACCGGCTCCAGGGCCGCAGCCCCCCCAGCACCACCCCGCGGGCCTCACCCGGCACCGCCAGCACCCGCGGCGGGGGGGAGACGGCTCCGGGGGCGGCGGGGAGGGCCTGGCGTCGAGCGCGCTCCCCCACCCAGCCCTCATGCCAGTACAGCACCTATGGGGGGGGCACAGACGTCAGGTAATGGGGACCCCCCAAAGCACCCCCAGCACCCACAAACTGAGCCCCAGCACCCGCTCACCCGGAAGCCGCGGAGGTGGCCGCGCAGGTCGCCGGGGGACTCCGGCAGGCTCCAGCGCACCCGCACAGTGGTGCTGTTCAGGATCTCGACCCCCACGTTTTCGGGGTACACCAGCGGCACTGGGGGGGGAGAGCAGTCAGAAACACATCCATGGGGGGGACACACCACGAGGACCCCCCCCCCATAGGGGGGTCCCAAAATGCACCCCCAGATTTGGGGTGTCCCCAGGGGGGGTGTTGGGGGCCCCCCCCACTCACGGTCCTCCCCCGAGTAGCCGATGGTAACGGCGGGCTCAGGGCCCTTCCCGGCGTCGTTGAGCGCCTGCACCCGGATCTCGTAGGGGCTGAACGTGGGGGTGCCCGCGACCACCACGGGGGGGGCCGGCACCGTCTCCTCGTGCCACCGGCCCCGCTCCGGCTCCAGGGGGCGCCACTGCACCCGGTACCGCACCTCGGCCGCGTTCCAGTCCCCCGGCGCCAGCGGCTGCGGGCAGGGCCTCAGCGCCCCCCCCCGCACCCCCAATACCCCCACCCCCCCCTCGCCCCCAATACCCCCCGCACCCCAAATACCCCCAAACAACCCCCGTACCCCAAACACCCCCCCGCACCCCCAAACCTGCCCCAAGCCAGTGTGAACCCCTCCAAACCTGCCCCAAGGCAATGGTAACCCCCCAAATCCCACTAGCCCCCCCAAACCTGCCGCAAACCAATGGGAGCCCCCCCAAATCTGCCCCAGCCCCCCCAAATCTGCCCCAGCCCCCCAAATCTGCCCCACCCCCCCAAAACCTGCCACAGACCCCCCCCAAAACCCCACTGGGACCCCAAAACCCTCCCCCCCCCCCGCCCCCCCTGTACCTGCCAAGTGATGATCATGTTGCTGGTCTCATTCCCTTCACCTTTCACCCCCCCAGGGTTGCGTTCAGGGGCTGGGGGGGGGGAGGATCAGAGACCCCCCCAAAAAACCCTTTCCCCCTGCCCAACCACTTTGGGTGGCCAATACCCGCTGGAGGATGATATACAGGTACAGGGAAGGGTTTTGGGAGCCCCTGGGGAGGGTTGGGGTCCCTTGGGGGGGACTCATGCTCCTCAGGAATGTTGGTGGCAGGAAAGAGGTTTGGGGGTCACCCACCCGTGGGCGGGGGCTGGGGTGCAGACGGGGGTTTTGGGGCGCTGGGGGGGTGTTTGGGGCGCTGGGGGGGTGTTTGGGGCTCGGGGGGGGTCACTCACCCGCGGGGGGGGTGGTGATGGGCGCGCTGAGGGCACTGGGCTCCCCCCGCCCATAGGCATTGGCCGCCAGCACACGGAAGCGGTACTGGCCATAGGGGGAGAGCGTGAGCTGGGCCCAGGGCTGCCCCCCCGGCACCGTCACCCGCTCCACGAAGCGTCCGGCGCTGAACAGCTCCTCCTCCTCCTCCACCACGAACTCTGGGGGGGGACACAGGGAGTTCAGGGGGGCTCCTGAGCCCCCAGAGCACCCCAACCCCCCCAGACCATCCCGGACCCCCCCAAGAACCCCCTCTTACTCTCCACGGGGCTGTTGTTGTCATCCCCCGGGGTCCAGCTCAGCCGGACCTGGCGCTCATCAAGCTCCAGGACCTGCAGGTTCCGCACAGGGCCCGGCCGGCCTAGGGGGAACTGGGGTTACCGGGGGGCACTGGGGCAGAATCACATCAGGATCATGGGCAGGACTGAGGGGTTCCAGGGGCAGAACTGGGGGGTTTCCATGGGTAGGACCAGGGTTGCATCATGGACACAACAGGGGAGGTTTTGGGTTTTTTGCGGGTTTATGGAGTTTTGGGGGGCCCCCCATAATCCTCCCCCCCCAGTGCAGGTGCTTCTCACCCACAACCCGGAGCTGCGCCTCGGCCTCGACTGCATCCAGCTGGGTCCAGGCGCGGCACCGGAACGTGCCCTGGTCCACGTAATCCACAGTGGTCACCGTCAGCGTGTCCCCACTCAGCACGTACCTGCAGGGCCGCCCCCATCAGCCACCACCGGGGACCCTCCCCGAGACCCCCCAACCCCCCCTGTGTCCTCACTTGTCGCTATCGGCTGTGTCCTGGAGGCGCTGCCCATCCCGGTACCACGCAAGCCCCCGCGGTGACAGCTCCGGGTCGAAGGCGGCGCCGCAGCGGAACGTCACCGTCTGCCCCTTCTTCGCTGTCACGCTCTGGGGGGGGACCTCGATGCGTGTCGCCGCTGACACGGGAGGGAAAGGGTTAATGGGGAAGGGGCAGGAAGGGTTTGGGGTGTCTATGAGGCTCTTGGAGGTCCCAGGTATGGTTTGGGGGGCTCTATGAGGCTCCTGGGGATCCCAGAAGAGACCTGGTTGGTGCTGGGGGACCATGGAAAGGATTTGGGGGGCCCTAAAGGGGCTGGGGGAGGGCTCCTAGGAAGGACATAGGAGCCTCAGGAGGGCTCACGGGGTCTGAGCAGCCCCTGGTGGAACCCAGGAAGGATTTGGGGGTCCCGGAGGGGTGCGGGTACCTCTAACATCGAGGTGGGCGCTGACACTGTCGTTGCTGTGGGCATTGTGGGCCCTGCAGGTGAAGGTACCAGCATCCCCCCGCACCACTGGGCCCAGGCGCAGGGTCCCGTTGGTGAACACAAAGGCCCGGTCATCCTGTAGCGCGGGCTCCAGCCCCGGTGTCAGCCTTGGGTGGGGGAAAACCATTGAGGGGGGCTTTAGGGGGTCTGGAAGGGGTTTGAGGGGGGCGGGGGGGGGTCTCACCACTCCACAGTGGGTGCAGGGGCCCCGAAGGTTCGGCAGTGCAGGAACACTGTCCGGTTCTCCACCACCGCGTACGGGGTCTCATCCGCTGTCAGGATCTTCACCGGCAGTTCTGGGGGGGGGAAGCAGGGATGGGAATGGGGAGGTGGGACACCCCCCGGATCCCCAAATCCCCCCCTAAACCTCCCACAGCTTCAAGGCAGCCCCATCCATCACCATAGCAACAGGTACCCCATAGAGGGGTCCATCACTGCAGGGTTGCCATAGGAGCAGTGATTGATGAGGCAGGTTGCCATAGTAACCATCTCCAGGCTGTGTTGCCATGGTGACGGCCAGGTGAGGGACCTGTTGCTATGAGAATGGTTGGGGAGAACAAGTTACCATGGGGCTGGTTGCTAAGGGGTTACCAGCAGAGGGTGTCGTGAGGGGTGGTTGCTAGGGGGAACACGGTTGCCATGGAGATGGTTGCTGGGGTGGGATGTGGTTGCGGGGGTGGGGAGGGGATTTGGTTGCTGGGGGACCCCCGTCTGTGGCTGGGGAACACCATCACACAGGGATGTGGTTGCCAAGGAAACGCCATCACCACAGGGACCATTGCCAGGGAGGATGCGGTGGAGGGGGATGCCGTTGCCATGGTGACAGCTGCCAGGGCCAGCCTGTTGCTGCAGGGATGGGGGTACCCGGGGGAACCCCCTGGCTGGGGGAGGGCTGGGGAGGGTTCCGGCAGCCGGGACACCCCTCGTGTCACTACACCCCCCCCAAACACCCCTCACGCACCCACAACGTAGACAAAGGCGTTGGCCAAGAGGTGGCCGTGGCTGTTGTGGGCCTCACACTGGGCCACCATCGTGTCGTTGGGCTCCAGTCGCGACAGCACCAGTGCCCCATCCCGCACCGTGCGGCGAGCAGAGCCCGGTACCTCTGCAATGGCGCAGTGAGGAACCCCACAGGGTCCCAGGACCCCCACACAGCCCTGGGGAACCCCCAACACCCCTGGGACACCCCCCCCCTCCCCCGTCCTGCTACCTTCCAGGAACCCCGCCACATCCGGGGATCCCCCCACATTCCTCAAGGACCGCCCCCCACCTCCCTGATGATGGGGACTCCCCTACACCCCCGGGGATCCCTTCACAACCTCCCCTTCTATCCAGCTACCCACGACCGAGGACCCCCTCACTGCCTCCCTGGGGACCCCCACGCCACCCCCCGCACATTAATCCCTTCCAGAGACCCCCAGAAGAATCCCGAAGCCCCCAACAACCCCCAGACCCCGCCCCCGTTCCCGTACCGTCGATGGGGACGCCGTTGATGCGCCAGGAGAGGAGGGGCCGGGGCTTGCCCTGCACGGCGCAGTCCAAGCGCGCCGCCTCCCCCGGCCCGAAGACGCCGCTCTGCGGCCGCCGCACCCAGTACGGGGCCGCTGCGGGGGTGAGAGGGGACGTCAGGGACCCCCACACACACCCCCCAGTGCCTCCCAGTGCCCCCAGTTCCCATGCTGGTGTCCCCCACTACCCCCAGCACACCCCGCAGTGACTTCCACCAGCTCCCAGTGTCTCTGCTTGCTTCCCAGTGCCCCCCAGCTCCCAGCCCAGCAGCTCCCAGCGCCCCCCGTACCCTCCACGGTGACGAGGTGGCTGCGCCGCGCCTGGCCCTGGCTGTTCTCGGCCACGCACTCGTACTCGCCGTCGTCCGCCTCCTCCACGTCCCGCAGCCGCAGCGTCTTGTTGAAGTTCTCCAGCGAGACCCGGCCCAGCGGGAGGGGCCCGTTCAGCCGCTGCCACCGCACCGACGGCGTGGGGCTGGGGGTCCCCGCGTCAGAGACGGGGCAGGGACCCCCCCAGCATCCCCCCGACACCCCCAAACCCCCCCAGACTCACAGCCCCTCGGCAATGCACTCCAGCACCAGCGTTCCCCCGCGCAGGGCGATGTGGGATGGCTGCGGGTCCCGTGGCACCACGAGCCGGGGACGGCGGGACTGCACCATGTTACCTGAGAGGGGGAAAAGGGGTTAGTGGGGGCGGGAGGCAGCCCCAGAGACCCCTCCCCCAGGCCTTAGTACTCTCCCATACTCCTAAGGACCCCCCCATGCCACAGGCATCCTCCATACACTTAGAACCCCCCATCATGAGCCCCAAGAAGGTGAAGAAGAGACTTGGACGGGGGGCAAAGGGTCTTTGGGGGTCTCTGGAGGCCCCCCCACGTACTGGGGGCGACGCGGAGGTCGAGGGGCTCCTTCTGGATGATGGTGCGGGGGCCCAGGTAGTGCGCGTGGCAGATGTAGTCGGGGTGACTGTCCCGCACCAGCACGTTGGCGAAGTACAGGAACCCGTCCTGGCCCATGCTGACCCGCGCGTCCTGCGCAATGTGCACGATGCCTGCGGGAACAGGGGGGTCAGGGGGGCCCCAACACCAGGGGCAGAACCGGGACAGGGGGGCATGGGGTGCAGCGGAGCATTGGGATGTGATGGAGTGTGATGAGGGGGTAAAGGGGCATCAGGACCCAACGGGTGATGTGGGGTGATGTGGGTTGGCAGAAGGGTTAAGGGATGCACGGGGTTCCCATGGGCTTGGGGGGGTGGTGTGTAGTGGGGGTGCCAAGGGTGATCACAGGGTCTGATGGGGATGAGAGAGGGGGTAATGGGGTGCAGGGGGTCCCATGGGGTTCAGTGGGTTCAATGGGGTGCATAGGGACAGTATATGAGTGCAATGGGGTGAGGGAATAAGGGTTGAAGGATGAGCCGCCCACCACCCCACCTCCCTGCACTGCCCCATTGCTCACGGCTGTTGAGCCAGTAGATCTTGGGGGGCACAGCGCTCTTGGGGGGGTCACAGGGCAGCACCACGGGGTCCCCCTCCTCCACCTCCACCGGCAGCACCTTCTCCTTGGGCCACTGCGGCGTGTCTGGGGACCACAATGGCTTGGGGGTGGGCCCAAACCAGCCAGAGACCCCATGTGCCCCCCCAAACCAGGGACCCCCAGTGAGGGCTCATGAGAGGCAATGGGGGTGAGGCGGCTTTATGCTGACCTGGTGGGAACTGGGGGCTCCTAGGGGGATTTTGGGGACCCTCAGGGGCTCTGAGAGGGTTTAGGAGACCCTCGCAGGGCTCTGGGGCACCCTGGGTGGATTTAGGGAACCCCAGAGCCAATTATGGGGGATTCAGAGGGGCTTTAGGGAACCTCAGGGCAGGTTTTGGGTCACTGGATGCAGGTTTAGATGCTGGGAGGCACTGGGATCAGCTCATGTGGGTGCTGGGGGCACTGGGATCAGCTCGGTGGGTGCTGGGGGCACTGGGATCAGCTCGGTGGGTGCTAGGGGCACTGGGATCAGCTCATGTGGGTGCTGGGAGCACTGGGATCAGCCCGGGTGGGTGCTGGGGTCACTGGGATCAGCCCGGGTGGGTGCTGGGGGCACTGGGATCAGCCCGGGTGGGTGCTGGGGGCACTGGGATCAGCCCGGGTGGGTGCTGGGGGCACTGGGATCAGCCCGGGTGGGTGCTGGGAGCACTGGGATCAGCCCGGGTGGGTGCTGGGGGCACTGGGATCAGCCCGGGTGGGTGCTGGGGGCACTGGGATCAGCCCGGGTGGGTGCTGGGGGCACTGGGATCAGCCCGGGTGGGTGCTGGGGGCCCTGCTCTCACTCTCGGCTATGACGCGGCTCTCGGTGGACAGCGCCGTGCCCAGCGCGTTGCTGGCGGCGCAGCGGTACCGGCCCTGCAGGCGCCCGGCCAGGGTGGCGTTGATGAGCAGCGTCCCGGAGCCCGGCGCCACCGACACCCCGGGGTGCTCCTCGGGCACGAAGGGTTCGTCCTCCCGTGTCCAGCGGTACCTGCGGGCCCGGCTCCGTTACCGGGGGCCGCGGGGGGACACCGGTGGGGCGCTGGGGAGGGATGCGGGGGGGGAACCACACTCACTGGACTGGGGGGTTGCCGGTGGCCGCGCACTTGAGCACCACATCATCGCTGGGGAACACAACGAGCTGCTCCGGGGGCTGCTCCGTCAGCTCGGGGGGCTGCAGGACTGCGGGGGGAGGGATGTCAGTGGGGTGGGGACACCCCATGGGGACCCCCAGCAGAGCCAAGGACCCCATGGGGACCTCAGGGAGCCTCCCCCGAGCCCCCCACAGCGACTCCAGACACCCCCCCCCCAGACTCACAGTCGTGCTGCCCGTCTGCACCATCCAGGGGGGCAAGGGGGGGGGGAAGAAACACAGCAGTGAGCGAGGGGGGGCACCCCCCCCTCCAGGCGTGCAGGGCACTTGTGAGCCCTCGTGAGCAGCCGAGATGGGGTGGGGGGCAAAGAGCGTGCAAAGGAAGGGTCCTCGTGCAAAGGTGCGGGCAGGCCTCGTGCAGGGGGGGTCCTCGTGCTCAAGAAGGGGGCGAGTGTGCGAGGAGGGGTCCTCGTGCAAAGGCGCGGGGTTCACTCGTGCGAGGGGTCCTTATGCCGAGGGGTGAGCGTGCAAGGAGGGGTCCTCGTGCAAGGAGGGGGGTCCTCGTGCCAGCCCCCCCCGCCCCACTCACACTCCTGGGGGATGGTGATGGCGGCTCCCGGCCCCCCCAGCACCGGCAGCAGGAGCAGGATGAGGCTGAAGCCCCGGGGCAGCGCCATGGCCGGGGCGGGCAGCAGCCTGGAGGGGGGGGGGGCACAGGACAGAACACACGGGGGGGGGTGATTGTGTATGGGGGGGGCAACACAGGGAGCCCACCCCCCCATCTCCATTGTGTGGCGGCCACCGCCTCCCCTCCCCCTCCCCCCCCCGGATGCGCCCGTTGCCACGACAACGGCTGATGAGGAACCTGTCACCTTGGCTCGGGACCCGCACGCCCCCCCCGAGACCCCCCCTCTTTGCTGCCCACCCCCCCCCCCCCGCGCCTCAGCACCGCGGACAGGGCCGCCCCGCCCGGCTCTTCCCAGCACCCCCCCGGGCGGAAACGGGGGCGGCCCCGGCGGGAACAAGGCGCCGTTGTTGACCCCGAATTCCTTTGGGGGGTGGGGGGAGCGGTGGCCCCCCTTCCCCTCCCCCCCCCAAGCGGCCCCTCCCCCCCCCCCGCGGCCGCGGGAGCTGCAGGTGGGGGGAGGGGCGGTGGCACCTGTAGGGAAATCACCGGGGGGGGAACCGGATACCCCCAGACCCCCCCCCGCTGTCCGGACACCGCCCCGGGGGGGACGGGACGGGGCGGTTCCATCGAGTGTGTGTTCCCCCCCCCGCCGGCCCCACCCATCTGTTGGACGCGGGCCGGGACCCCATAGAGACCCCACAGCACCCACCCACCCCTATAGGGATGGCACGGAGACCCTATAGAGCGCACCCAGACCCATGGAGACCCCACAGCACCCACCCACCCTATAGGGATGGCACAGAGACCCTATGGAGCGCACCCAGCCCCATGGAGACAGCACAGAGACCCTACAGACCTCCCACAGCACCCACCCAGCCCCATAGACATGGCACAGAGACCCTAGAGAGCCCCTACAGCCCCACAGGGATCCCACAGGGATCCCACAGAGCCCCCAGTGCAGCCCCATAGGGACCCCATGGCCCCATGCACAACCCATTGCCTCAGCCCAGCCCTATAAACACCCTATAGACCCATCTGTACCCAACCCAGCCCCACAGATACCCTATAGAGCCACCTGTATCCCAACCCAGCACCATAGACACCTGATAGAGCCACCTGTACCCCAGCTCAGGCCCACAGACACCCTATAGATCCACCTTCATTTCCATCTGGCCCTATAGAATCCCTACAGAACTGCTTTTGCCTCAGTTCTGACCCCACAGACGCTCTATAGGACCATATTTGTTTCAATCCCAGCCACATGAAGACACTATAGACCACATTCACCTCAGCCCAGCCCCACAGCCACCAACAGACCCACATTCACCTCAGCCCAGCCCCATACACACCCAATAGACCCACATTTACCTGAGCCCTATGGAGCACCAACAGACCCACATTTACCTCAGCCCTATGGAGCACCAACAGACCCACATTTACCCCAGCCCAGCCCCATAAACACTCAATAGAACCACATTCACCTCAGCCCAACCCCATACAGACAGTAGAGATCCACCCTTCCCTCAGCCAAGCCCCCTGTACACCCAATAGACCCACATTTACCTCAGCCCAGCTCTACGGAGCACCAACAGACCCACATTTACCTCAGCCCTATGCAGCACCAACAGACCCACATTTACCTCAGCCCAGCCCTATGGAGCACCAACAGACCCACATTTACCTCAGCCCTATGCAGCACCAACAGACCCACATTTACCTCAGCCCAGCCCTATGGAGCACCAACAGACCCACATTTACCTCAGCCCAGCCCTGTGGAGCACCAACAGACCCACATTTACCTCAGCCCAGCCCTATGGAGCATCAATAAACCCACATTTACCTCAGCCCAGCCCTATGGAGCATCAATAAACCCACATTTACCTCAGCCCAGCCCTATGGAGCACCAACAGACCCACATTTACCTCAGCCCAGCTCTACGGAGCACCAACAGACCCACATTTACCTCAGCCCAGCCCTATGGAGCATCAATAAACCCACATTCACCTCAGCCCAGCCCTATGGAGCACCAACAGACCCACATTTACCTCAGCCCAGCCCTATGGAGCACCTACAGATCCGCCCTTACCTGAGCCCCGGCCCCGCGGCTCTTCCCGCAGCCGCGCCCCGCGCCCCCCGCCCCGCCAGCCCCCGGTCGCTGTTCCCGTTGCCGCCACTCCCCCCGCCGGTACCTGCTCGCTCTGCTCCCAGCTCGGGGCTGCGGCTGCCGCGGGGCTGACATAATCCGCCCGCAGGCCCCGCCCCCCGCCTGGCCCCGCCCCCCCGGCCTCGCCCTGAGCCAGCCCCGTGGTGGGTGGGGCCCCCCCTTGGGTGCCCCACGTGAAGGGAGCGGCCCCCCCATCCCCTTCCCGGCAGTGACACCCAGGGAGAGATGGGAACCGCCCCCCCGCCGTGAGCACACAGGGTGCAATGGGGAGACCCCCCCGTACGGACCCCCCCGTGAGGTCAGACACTATGTCACTGATGACATCACCCCTGTCTAGAGCCGGGTGTGATGTCATCAGACAGCAGGCGCCGGTGGGGGGGTCCCAGACCCCATCACAGACACGGGGAGGAGGTGGTGGAGGGAGACCTTTATTGGGGTAGAGCAGCGGGGACGCCCCACGGCAGGAACCACGGGGCTGTGCGAACCGAGCCGGGGACCTGCGCTTGTCGCCAGCGCCGGGCGCACGCCTCGTGTCCCGCGGGCGCAACGCTCCTGCCGGCCGAGCCAGGCCTCCGCTGTGGTCACGGGGCGCTGGGGAAGCCGAATCCCACCTCCCGATGGCTGCCGCCGCCTTCATCCCGCGCCTGTCCAGGGGGGTCTTTAAGAGCAACCTGAGCAGGGCCAGCAGCGATCCAGAGCTCGCCCCAGGCACGGGTCTAAAGCCCTTCCCATAGAGCTCGCGGTGAGGCTGGCTCCACCAGGCACGGCCGCCCCGTGCCCCGGGCCTGGCTGCAGGAGCCCCTCATTCCTGGCGGCTCCGCAGCTCCAGGCGCTCGCGTGCTCCTCCTCTGCCTTCGCAACTGCGCTTAGAAACCCAAGGCGAAGCCAAAGAGGAAGTGGCTTTGGCTGAAGCGAACCCTTTACGTTGCCCAGCACAGGCGGAAACCTTGAGACCCCCCATTTCGGGGGGTAGGGGTAACAGCAACACGGCCCCCTCCACAATGGGGGCTCTCCCCTGCTGAGGACACCCCCACCTCGGTGGGTTCCCCCCCCCCCCCCAGTATTCAGACCCAGCCCCACCCCAATGGTCTCTACTGTTCAGCCCCATCCCCATATTGAAGGGGTGCCCCATTTGGGGGGGCAATGTTAGGGACACCCCATTCTCACCAGGATGTGTGGGACCCCCGGGGGGGGCACTGAGGGAGGGGCTATGCCTGGATGCTGCTCTTGGTGCTGAAGGCCAGGTAATAAACCAGGAGGCCGATGGTGGCCGCCACCACCTCGGTTGACACCCAGGGACCGTTCCATGCACCCTATAGAAATGTGGGGGGGTGGTGTCACTGCTGCCCCACCCCCAAACTCCAACCCCCCCAACACCACAAAAACACCCCAAAATCCACCCCAAAACACGCCCCCTTTACAATCACCCAAGCCCCCTCCAACGCACCCAAATCACCCCAGTTTCAGCCCAAACACCCGTGGACTCCCCCGTATCCACAAGGACACCCCCCAGCCCCACAGGACCCCCCCAACTCACCCTATGGTCCACATTGACAGTGAAGAGGGGCCGCACCCGTGACACGTCCTCGTTGTTGCGCTGAGCCTAAAGGTGTGTGGGGGGGAAGGGGGTTCAGAGCCGGGTTGGGGGCACACATCACCCCCCCAGCTCCATGGGGGGGGGGGTCCCCACCTTCCGTAGGGCGCTGTAGGACTCCTCATCGAAGAACTTCACCTCGTAGGTGCCCGACTGGGCGCTGCGGTGCTCCAGGCTCCACGACACCTGGGGGGGGTGCAGTGAGCGCTGACCCCATAGACCCCCCCCATAACCCCCTACGGGGACACCGGTTCACCTGGTAGCGCCCCACATCCTGCCCGCGGGTGACGGGGAACTGCTTCCCGTTGACGTCGGCGTAGAGAGCCACGTTCTGCGGGGGGGGGGAACGAGACCGGCGTGAGGCGGGGGCGAACCGGGGGCCCCTCCATAGACACACACGGGAGGGGCCTCACCTGGGCGCCGTTCTTGCAGGCCAAAGAGATCTCCACCACGAAGACGCTCTCGGAGGAGATGACGGCGTCCGAGGTGGTGTAGTACGAGGGCACGATCGTGGGCTCCGGGCACGGCTCCGCTGCGCCGGGGCAGAACCGGGAGCCGGTGAGCACTGGCACCGGCACCCCCGCAACCCCTCCGCAGGGTCCCAGCGCACCGGGCGCCCCCCTCCGCCCCTCACAGGCCCCGGGACCCCCGGAGCCTCCCCCGTACCCGCGGCACCGAGCGCCAGCAGCAGCAGCACCGCCAGCACCGCCATGCCTACCGCCCGCCCCTCACGGTCGAGCCGCGGACCAATCAGCGCCGCCCACCGCCGCCTCCCTCCCAATCAGCGGCAGGGAGGCGGGCCGCCGCGAGCCCTGCGGCCAATGGGGAGCGAGCTTTGCGGTTCCCGGGTGCCTACGCCGCGAGCGACGTGGCCCGGGTGCCGCGGCGGGGCGGGGCCGAGAGTTGCGCATGCGCAGCGGCGCTGCCTACCGGGTAAAATGGGGACTGCGACTTATGTGGCGTGGGGAGAGGCCGCGCCCCGGCGCATGCGCAGAGAGGCACCGTTGCGCGTTCCCATGGCAACAGCTGCCGGCTTCAGGCCCGGCCTCTCCTGGACGTTTTTGTTCGGTTTTCACCCCAAAACGGGCTCGAAGCGCAGCCGCGGAACCGGCTCCAAGCGCGGGCGCCACCGGCACAAAATGGCGGCCGCGACTTGTGTTGCGCTGCCGGCATCATGAGGGAGGGCGCGCGGGGCTGGCGGGAAGTCTCGCGAGATGTCGCGCTGCCGCCGACCCTGTCCCTCGGCCGTGCCCAGGTCTCGCGAGAGCGGCGCGGCGGCAGCAGCGATGGCGGCGGCGCTGCGGGCGGCGCGGGGGCTCCGGGTCCCGGCCCTGCGGTGGCCGCGCCCGGTGAGCGGGGGGAGCCGCGGGGGGGCACGGCGGGGGGGCTCGGTCCGGCGGGGGCTCGGGGGGGGGGGGGGGGGGCGGTGGATGCTGCGCTCTGATTGGCCGGTTTGCGGATGGAGATGTGTGGGAGGAATGCGGCGGTCTGATTGGACGTAACCGCGGCGATTGGCGGGAGTAACTGTCAAGCGGATCGGGCTCTGATTGGCTGCCGCTGTGGAGCTCTCCGGGCTCCTGAATGCTGATTGGCTGTGCTCTCAGTGAATGGGCGGGTAGGGCAGCGGCTTCCGCAGTGATTGGTTGATGTTTCTATGGGAGGTTGGGCCACGTGCCTGACCGGGGGGGTCCTGGGTCGCTGCGGGGGGGCGCAGGCTCCCGGTTCTGACCTCTCAGTTGCCCCTCAGGCGTGGATTTCCCATGATGCTGAGCGGCGCCACCTCCCACCTGTAAGTGCCTCGCCGGGGGGGTCCGTTCCCCCCTCGGTCCCCCAGGGCCCTCTAACACTTGGGGGGGGCCATAGAGACCATGGGGTGCCCCCTTGTCCTGGGCAGAGGGGGACCCCGCAGCCCCGCCCTGTTCCCTCCTGGGGATGGGGGGGTTTGGGGGCCCCCCTTTGGCCCCTCTGGGCACAGCAGGGAGCTGTGAGCCCCTGTTTTGGGGTGGGGGGTGCCACTGAGGGGGCTCCGAGCGGCCTCTGCTGAGGTGCTCGGGGCCCACGGGGGGGGTGCACGTTGTTTTTGCTGTGTGTGTGTTCCGGGGGGGCTCCGTTCCCCCTCATCCCCTCCCCGTGTGCTGGCACTGTGACTTAACTGCCCCCGTTTCTCCCGCACGCCACGGCCGCCTGCCCCCGCAGCAGCCCAGCATCGTGAGTATGGCCAGAACAGGGTGGGGGGGACCCCAAAAGCACGGGCGGGGTGCATGCATCTATGGGTCTGCATGTGGGGGGGGGTTCTCCAGGCAGGGGACTGGGGGGAGATGGGGGGAGGTAAAGAGGAGGGGGAAAAGGGGACTGGAACACCCGGGTCCTCACCCCCCGGTGTCCCCGCAGCCGCCCCCTGCCAAGTACGGCGGCCGCCACACGGTGACGCTGATCCCGGGCGATGGCATCGGCCCTGAACTGATGCTTCATGTCAAGGAGGTCTTCAGGTGGGTGCCCTCCCCTTTCCCGTCGCCCCCCCATGAAGGAGACGGGTGTCATGGCCACCGCTGCCCTCAGGCACGCCTGTGTGCCCGTGGACTTCGAGGAGGTGCGTGTGGGCGCGGAGGCGCCCGAGGCCGACGTGCACAACGCCATCATGGCCATCCGCCGCAACGGTGTCGCCATCAAGGGTGAGTGTGGAGCTGGGGAGTCCCCCCAGCACCTCTGGGCACCTGCTGACCCCCAGCTCCATCCCCTCCCCAGGGAACATTGAGACCAACCACAACCTCCCACCCAGCCACAAGTCCCGGAACAACCTCATCCGGTGAGAGCTGAGGGATGCAGGGGGGTGTCAGTGGTGGTGGGGGGGAGCCACGGAGCCTGACGTGGGTGTTGTGGTGGGGCAGGACCAGCCTGGACCTTTACGCCAACGTGATCCACTGCCAGAGCCTGCCCGGGGTGGAGACGCGGCACCGGGACATCGACATCCTCATCGTGCGGGAGAACACCGAGGGCGAGTACAGCAGCCTGGAGCACGAGGTGACCGCACCCCCACGGGCACACTGCCATGGCCACACCGCCATTGCTCTGAACACGTGAAGCCCCCCTCACCCTCCTTAGGCTCAGGCCCCCCCCCCGAAGCCCCACCCCCTGTCGTGACACGCCCCCCTCTGCCGCAGAGCGTGGCCGGGGTGGTGGAGAGCCTCAAGATCATCACGGCCGGGCGGTCGCGCCGCATCGCTCACTACGCCTTCGGCCTGGCCCGCGCCGCCAAGCGCCGCTCTGTCACCGCCGTGCACAAGGCAAACATCATGTACGTGTGTGGGGCTGGGGGGGTGAGGATTGGTGGGGGTGCTGCTCTGGAGCCCATTGAACCCATCCCATCCACAGGAAGCTGGGGGACGGGCTCTTCCTGCAGTGCTGCAAGGAGGTAGCAGCAGAATACCCGGAGATCAGCTTCCAGAGCATGATCGTGGACAACACCACCATGCAGGTAGGGCTCTGCTCCCAGTGCCACACGTGCTGCCCACAGTGCCCCCCCAATGCTGACTGCTCTGCCCCCCCCCAGCTGGTGTCGCGGCCGCAGCAGTTCGACGTGATGGTGATGCCCAACCTCTACGGGAACATCGTCAATAACGTCTGCGCGGGGCTGGTGGGAGGCCCTGGCCTCGTCCCTGGTGCCAACTATGGGCACGACTACGCTGTCTTTGAGACTGTGGGTCATGGGGGCACGGGGGGAGGTCCTGGTGGGAGATGAATGGGGGGAGCTGGGGGGTCTGTGGGGGTCTCCCCCTCAACCCCCATTACCCATTGCCCGCAGGCAACGCGGAACACGGGGAAGAGCATCGCCAACCGCAACATCGCCAACCCCACGGCGGCGCTGCTCGCTGCCTGCATGATGCTGGACCACCTCAGGTGGGCGGGGCTTCGACTGCGGGGGGCGTGGCCACGGGAGGACCTGGGCTACGGGGGCGTGGCCTCACTCTTCCCCTCTTCAGGCTGCACAGCTATGCCACTGCCATCCGCCAGGCCGTGCTCGCCTCATTGGACGATCCACGGGTAAGCCCCACCCTCCCCACTAATCCCCGCCCTCCCATTGCTGCGGCACCACCACCAAGCCCCGCCCATCGCCTGGCTCCGCCCCCAGACGCACACTCCCGACATCGGGGGACAGGGCACAACCTCGGGCGCTGTCCAGAGCATCATCTCCCACCTCTCCCGCGCCTGATTGGCTGAGCAGGACCACACCCACATCATGAGACCACACCCGCACTACGAGACCACGCCCCCAATAAACCCCCCAGGAGCTGCCTCCCGCACGTTTATTGGCTGCGGGGCTGTGGGCGGGGCTAGGGGCGGAGCCAGGGGTGCCGCAGGCACTGGGCGGCCGTGGCGCGCCGCGCCGGCTCGAAGGCCAGCATGGGCCGCAGGAAGCGGGCGAAGGCGGCGGCCGCCCCCCGGGACCACTCGTACTTCTCCTGCAGCACCGCCCGCAGCCCCCAGGGCCGCAGGTGCCGGATGTGCCGCAGCTCCCCTGGGGGGGGCCGGAGCGTCAGGACCGTGGCCATTGCCGTAACCCCCCCGCTCCATGAGGCTCCCCAGCCCCGCCCCATTGGCCACACCCCCTGTGGGTTCAGCTGCTTGCAGAGCCCTTCCATGGCCACCCTCAAGGTCCCGCCCCTAGCGGGCCCTCCTTCTTTAGCTCCTCCCCCAGGCTTTAGCCCCGCCCCATACCTGTTTCTCCCTTCTTAGGTCCTCCTCCTCTCTTAGCCCCGCCCCAGTCCCTGCTGAACCCTTGGTCCCACCCCTCCCTCTTTAGCCCCTCCCACCCGCCTTGGCCCCGCCCCTCACCGCGCCGGTTGAAGAACTCGCGGGAGAAGCGCCCCCCCAGCGCCACGTGACGCGGGATCTCCCCCAGCAGCTCGATCACGTGGGCAATGTGGTCTGGTGGGGAGAGGGAGGGGTTGGAGCACATCAGGCTCCCCCCTTGGCTCCGCCCACTACATTCAGCCGCACCCCCATAGGCCCCGCCTCTTCCCCGAAGCCACGCTCCCTCCCCAGGCCCCGCCTACCCTCATCCCTGCTGTAGTCCTCCCCTGAATGGGGCTCGAACAGGTAGTCCCCCGTGGCCAGCTCAAAGGCCTGGGGGGGACAAAGCAGGGCTGTGAGGGGCTGTGGGACCTGCTGTGGGGCAGGCCATGGGGCAGGGCTCCTCACCATGCAGGCGGTGCTCCAGATGTCAGCGGGGGGCCCGTAGCCGGCCCCCAGCAGCACCTCCAGCGCCCGGTACTGCCGCGTCTGGATGTCCTCGGTGAAGTGGCGGTGCTGGAGGGGGCCGTAGGTCACCCCTTACCCACAGGGGCACCCCCTGCCCCCCCAGCACTTCCCAAGGTGCCCCTGAAGGAATGGGGGCACCCAATACCCCCCCCCCTGCCCCCCATTGCCCCCTCACCACCCAGCAGCCATTGCCCAGGTCAGCAATCTTGACACGCAGCTGGGGGGCGCAGCGGGGGTCCAGGGGGTTCTCCTGCCCCCCCAGGAGCCCCCAACCTGTGGGGTAGCAGCAGGGACATCAGTGGGGGCACCTCAAGAGCCCCTCGAGCCCCACTGATGCCCCCCAAGACCCCGATATCCACCCCCACCTCCCCCCCATTTACCCTTCAGCACCCCCAATTGCCCCCCCTTCCCACCACCCCCACCCACTCTACTCACCAGGGGGTGCAGGGGGTCCCCCCGAGCCCCCCGAGATGAGGGAGCTGGATGTGGGGGTGAGGAGGGAGTCAGAGGCGGAGCTGGGGCTGGGGGGGCGCCGGGCCAGGAGCCCCCCCGACGTGCAGGAGCCCCCAGAGAGGCCGTCGCTGGAGCCGCCGGCCGGGAGCGTGTGAACCCCCGAGGAGGAGGCGCCGCTGGGGGGGCTGCCCCCTCCCTCCTCGTGGTCCCGGGGTGCAGCTTCTGTGGGGGGTGGTGGGAGAGAGAGCCCTGAGACCCCCCAAATCTAACAGGGAATGAGAGGTCCCCTTGGCCCCCCCCCATAACAGCCTCATGGAGCAAACCCCAGCGGCACCCCCAGACCCTCATGGAACCCCTCCCCAGGGAGCCAAAGGCCCCTCCCCAGGGAGGCCCAAACCATTCTATGGGGCTCTGCCCCCCAGCACCCCCCATGGCCCGGCCTGCGCTGACCGATGTCACCCCCTGGCGATGCTCCGGGCTCCCGCAGCCGCTCCAGGTCCTGCAGGCACTGGGCCAGGCGCTGGCTCTGCCGCCGCCGCTGCCGCCGCCGCCGGCGCCGCTGGGCCCGGGAGAGGCGCTCCTGGGGCGGGGATGCAGGGGGCACACGCGTGTGCAAGGAGCAGCGTGAGGGGTGCAGGGGGCACACGCGTGTGCAAGGAGCAGCGTGAGGGGTGCACGGGGCACACGCGTGTGCAAGCAGCAGCGTGAGGGGTGCAGGGGGCACACGCGTGTGCAAGCAGCAGCGTGAGGGGTGCAGGGGGCACACGCGTGTGCAAGGAGCCGTGTGCATGGGGCACACGCACGTGACACTCACGGGTCCATCCTGTGGCGCAGAGCTCACTGCGGAGAGTACCAGGGGTGGTGGTGTCAGTGTCAGAGGGGTCCCTCGGGGACAACCCATTGCACAAGAGGGGTTTTGGGGGTACCTGCGCTTTGGGGGGCCCCCCCACCACGGGCCCATCGTGCCGCCTCGGCCGCCAGCTGCCTCACGAAGGGCTCCCCCACCTGCAGCAGCACATTCTCGGGCTTGATGTCGGTGTGGATGATGTTGCACTTGGTGTGCAGATAGTCCAAGCCCTCCAGCACCTGCGCCCCAACATAATGGGGGTCCCCACGGGGCTCTGGAGGAGGGGGGTTGGGGTCCCCACATGGGTCTGGGGATGTGGGGGGATGTAAAGGGGATTTGGGGGGGACATAGGGGGAGATATGGGGGATAAGGGGACCCCCTCACCTGTCTCACGATGCTTTTGACGCAGGGTAGGGGCAGGCCCTGGTAGTTGGATTTGATGATCCAGCGCAGGAGCTGGTGGCCCAGCACCTCCAGCACCATGCACACGTCTTGAAGGGGGGGTCAAGGAGTGTGTGGCCACCTGAGACCCCCCCATGGGGTGAACACTGGGGGTGTCCCCCACTTAAGCCCCCCCCCAGCAGGATACGGACACCGTTGACCCCTGAGATCTTGAAGTCATCGATGAGCTGCACAATGTTCTCCCGCTTCGGGTCGCTGGGGTCCGAGTCACGGACCTGGGGGGGGCAATGGGGGCAGTGGATGGACCCGGGGGTGGGTTTGAGGGTCCCATGTGGGGGTCCCGGCCTCACTCACACATTTGAGCAGCTTAATCTCATCCAGCGCCGTCTCCGTGTACTGCGGCGCGCTCTTCACCACCTTCAGCGCCACGAACCGCTTGCGCCTATGGGGGGGGACACAGAGGGATTGAGGCCCCCCCTTAACACCCCCCCCTTTTGGGGGTCCCCCCCTTTGGGCACTCACCGGACGTCCCAGCAGAGCCACACAGTGGAGAAGTGCCCCCACCCCAACTTCCGCACCACGTGGTAGCGCCCATTGAAGAGATCCCCAATGCGCACGGGGTAATACCCACCTATGGGGGGGTATGGGGGGGTATGGGGTGGTTTTATCACCTTGGGTGCTGCCCCCCTAAGCACCCCCCCCTGCATGGGGCACCCCCACCTTTGCAGTAATCACGGGGGTCCTCCTGCTCCCCTTCATCCAAGCCTAGAAGCCCCTCAGAGAGCAGGGGCAGGGGGTGGGGGGGCTCCGGTGATGCGTCCTCAGGGGGGGTCGGGGTCCTGGAGGGGGGGAAGCACAATAGGAACCCAGACACCAGCTCCCTGCACAACCCCCGGGGGTCCCCTCAGTGCTCTCCCCCATGCTGGGGGCGGGGCACAGGGGGATAAAAAAACAGGAATGGGGGGAAGGGCCCACGCTGCAGCCGGGGGGGGGGGGGGGAATGAGGCATCCTGGGACATCACCCCCCCAAAATAGAACTGACCTCAGGGCCCCGCGGGGTTAAAAATAGCCACGGTGGGGGGAGGGGTGGCCCCGGAACGTGCCCCCCCCCCACAATGGGCCTTTGCTGTGTCCCTTGTCCCACCCTGGGACACAGAGACAACCCCCCCCCCCATAGC
Organism: Lathamus discolor; assembly: GCF_037157495.1. Taxonomy (NCBI): domain Eukaryota; kingdom Metazoa; phylum Chordata; class Aves; order Psittaciformes; family Psittacidae; genus Lathamus; species Lathamus discolor. The sequence continues at coordinate 132,242 of NW_027069389.1, read as the reverse complement.
TGGTTGTCCCTGAGGGTCACAGGGGGCTGTGGGGGTGTCGGGACCCGCTGCCCACCCCCCCCCCCCCGAACCCCTCCTCACCGTGGCACCGGTTTCCGCTTCTTGTCCTTTTTGCGCTTTTTTTTCCTCTTCTCTGGATCTGGGGGGGGGTCGGGGGGGGTCATGGGGGGGGGGCACCATCAGCACCCCCTCAGCAGCCCCACAATGACCCCGTGCTCCCCCACCGCGGTCCCTGGAGCCACCTTCTCTCCTCAGACCCCCTCAAATGCGGACCCCCGTGCCGGAACCCCCCTTCACCCCCCCCCCCCGCAATAACACCACGACCCCCTATGACCCCCCCCGTTGCTCCTCATGACCCCCACCCCACTCCCAAGTCTCCACTTTCCCCTCAGGACCCCCCTCCAGACCCAACCCCCCCATAACCCCAAACCCTCCCTCACGATCCCCTCAGACCCCCCCCCGGGACCCCCCCCTTTCCCCTCACCCCCCCCATTCCCGCTCCCGTTTGCCCCCCCCCCCCCCCCCCACCGGTCCTCGCGCCCGCCGCCGCCCCCCCGCGCAGCTCCATGCCGCTCTCGCCCGCTCTGCGCGTGCCTCGGCGCCTCTCGCGCCCCGCGAACGATGGCCCCGCCCACTGACCAATAGGAAGCCACACCCGGACCCGAGGCCACGCCCCTTTCCCCGCCCACCGGTCGCCATGGACACGGGGCCGCGCAGGACCCGGTGCCCGGGCCCCGGTGCTCCCAGCGACCCCTCGCCGCACCGAACCCACGCGCGCCCCGGCACTGCCAAGGCCAGCACCAGCCCGCGGCCCCGAGCGCCTCGGCTGCAGCGGCCGCGGGCACTCCCAGGGCCGGGTCTCTTCCAACCCTTCCCCGTCTCCACCCGGCCCGCGCGCAGGCGCTGCACGGGGTCCATCGCCGCCGGTGCCCGTTCGCCGCATCCCGGCCCCGCTGGCCACGAACCGGCGGCGCTGAGCGCGGGGCGGGCGCGGGCAGCAGCCGCGGCAGGACCCGGCCTCCCACCACCTTCGCGCTCCGGAAGTGACGCTTCTGCCTCATAGCTCTCTCTTTCCCCCCGCCCCATTGGCTCCCGCGGCCACCACGTAATCAGAGCGCGACGTGTAACCATGGCAACGGCGCGGTAAACACCCAATGGCGGGGGGGAGCGCGCCAAGGCCAGGCCCAAGGCAAAAGAATGGGGGGGGGGGGGGGGGCAAAACCCCCCCGGGGGTAAAGGACATCACCCCCATGGAAGGACCCCCCCTCATGGGGGCTGAAAGGAGCCGGCACCAACCCCCCCTAAACACCTGCCCCCCTCCCCCCCCCCCGCGCTGGGGAAGAGGCAGAGACAGGGTCGGGGGGGCTGCTGGGCATCAGTTTAATAACAGGGCGCAATGGGGGAGGGGGGGCAGCACCCCTATCCCCACAGCCTCCCCCACCCCTGCGGGCTGGGGGGGAGCACGGGATGCTCTGGGAGGAGGCGGCAGGGGGCAGGGATGGGGACCCCTCCCCAACAGCAAAACCCCAGGGAGACCCTAAACCAATAGGACTCCCCCCACCCAATTCCACCCCCCACCTTCCTTCCAGCTGTAATATGGGGGGGGACGGCTTCTGTCCCCCCCCCCCCTTCAGCAGAGCCAAGGCTCATCCCGCGGCGTCCAGCGCTGTCCCCCCCCCGGTGGAAATGGGGGGAGGTTGTTGTCTGTGTGACCCCCCCCCCCCATAGTAAAATGCCTCCCCCCCACCTAGAGGTCCCTTGGGGGGGGGGCCGGGGGGTTTGGGGGTGCAGTCCGGGGGTTCAATATCAACTCTTGTCGGTGGGGGGGTCTCTGTGGCGGGACGTCTTCATGGTCTCCAGGTACTCCTGCTGCGAGACGGCCAGCACCGACGCCAGGATCTCGTCGTCCTCCCAGTCGTTGAGGCCTGGGGGGGAGTGTATATAGGTTACTATGGGGGACACACACACAGCATGACACCCGCTGCCGGGCATTGTCCCCAAAATGGGGGGGGGTGGGGCAGAGCTTGGTACCCCCAAAGTGAAAAATGAGGCTCTGGGGCATCTTCTCCCTCTCCAAAGTGCAGCAAATGGGGATAAATCTCCCCTAAAAAGAGCTTCTTCCCCCCCCCAAATCCACAGTTGAACCCCACACTTTGAGCACCCCCAAACCATATCCCCCCACAAAGTCAGATGTACCCCAATAAAGACATCGCCAGAGCCCCCTAAGCCTAAAGCACCTCTCAGTAAGAGCCTTTACCGCCCTATAACCGCAACTTCTCCCCCCAGCTCACCGAAGGCAGTGGGGGACATCTGCTGCATGATGGCGCGGCATTCCAGCGCAGGATACAGGGACACCAGCGGGGGGGTGGCCCGGCCCCCCCCCGCCCCCAGCTGGCTGCTGGTCCCTGGAGCAGGGGGAAAAAAGGTCAGACACCAGCCCCAGGATCCCCCCCACCCCATAGAGCCCCAGCACCCCCGGGGGCAGTCCCAGCTTGATATTCCCACCACCCAGTTTAGGCTGCCTAGAACAGCTTAGCACCAAATTTGAGCCCCCCAACGCATTCTAGCACCCAGTCTGAGTCCACCAGCACCCCACAGTACCCAGGTTGGGCTCCCTAGCACCTCTTAGCACCCAGTTTGAGTCCCCTAGGACCCCATAGCACCCTAGAGTGCCCACATTGAGACCCACCTGGGGCACAGGGCGACGGGGGTTTGCCAGCTGGGGGTGCTCCGGGTGAAGGGGGCTTGGGGCCGGGCGCCTCGGGGTGCAGACCGGGGTGCTCAGGCGATGGGGCCGCGCTGCGCGGCCGGGGCGAGCGCCCGCTCCACTCCTCCAGGCCGCTGGCGGCCGCTGCCGTGGCCGAGCTGCACGTGGCACTGGCCTTGCGGGGCTGCGGGGACACGGGGACCCATGAAACCCCCCATGCAGTGACGGGGATGCATGGGGGGCTAGGAGGGACACCCACCTGCCGCGCCTGCTTCTCCTGGTCGCGCAGCCACTGCAGGTAGGACTCGCGGGCCACTTGCTCCTCGATGGCCTCGTTGGTGGCCTCCCAGTCCGTCGCCCGCTTCTTGTCCTCCAGCATCTGCTGCTCGATCCACGACTCCTCCGAGGTCTTGATGGCGCTCTTCATCAGCGACTGCTCTGCCAGCTGGGGGCGGGGCCACGATGGGACACGCCCCCCTGGCAGAGGCCACGTCCCCCGGCTCCACCCCATGCACACACCCTACAGCCTTAAGCCACGCCCCCATCCGCACACCAACCTATTAGTGTGGGTGTGGTCATACTAAGCCACACCCCCTTTGCGTGTGGCCTCTTTCAGCCACGCCCACATTAAGACACTCCCTCCATGCAGGTGCAAGGGGTGGGGACCTGATTGGCCACGCCCCCACGTTTAGACCACACCCACTAGACACCCCACCCCTCACCAAATAAGGCAGGTTCCACGTGGCCACACCGCCTCCCTGGCCCCTCCCACGCAGGGAGGGAGGGTCGCAGGACCCATAAAGCACCCCTGCCCCGCAGCAGTGGGGCCTGGGTGATCCCTGGCTTGAAGGAGACCCCCCACCCCATGGCATTGAGGTCCCAGTTCCCCCCCGGCCCCACTGACCCCCGGTTTGAAGGAGGGCAGCCCCAGCCCCACGCCGATGGTGGCCTTGTTGGGGTTGACGACAGAGTTGTAGTGGATGTTGCGGTGGTAACTGACCCGGATGGGCTCGTCCTCGTTGTGCTGAATCCCGTGGAAGGTGTTGATCGGCTCTGTGGGGCACCCCATCATCATGCCAACACCCCAGCCGCACACGGGGACCCCCACAACGGGACCCTTGGGGACCCCTTGGGCTGTGGGACCCACTCCGTAGTAACAGGGACGCATATGGCCACCCCCAACCACCTGAGACCCCTCTAGCAGCACCCTGGGGACCCCACATAAGCCCCACTGGGGCCCCACAGGAACACTGCATCTCCCTATGACTCCACAAGCTCTCCCCATTGTACCTTGAGGACCACAGAGACACCCCAGGAAACCCCTCAGCCCCACCCCCTCCTCACTCTGGGGGCACCCCATCTATTCATAAGGCACCTTGGGATCCCCAGGACACCACAAGGCCACTCTGGAGAAGCCCAGGAGCACCCTCCTAGCTCCTCATGGACCCTGGTGCCCACTGTCCGCAGGGCCCCGTGGGGGAGACGCACCAGTGCCGTACTGGTAGACCTCGACGGGGCGGTTGTACATCTCGGCCATGGCCTGCATCTCGATGTGGTTCCCATGGCACGTGCTCTTGCGCTTGCGATTGATGTAGGTGGTGAAATCCTCTGTCACGTAGTTGGAGAAGTAGTCGGCGTTCTTCATCTACCCAAAAGGGGGGACACTGGGGGGTCAGGGAATAGCAAGGGACGTGTGGGGCAGCCCCATGGCGGCAAAGGGACACTGGGAGGGGGTGGTGTGGAGCATGAGGTTACCATGGGGACAGTGGGGGAGCCCTGGGCCCATCAGGGACATTGGGAATCACTAAGGAGAAAGGGGGCAGAGCAGCCCAACTGCCTCCCAGTGCTCCCTGCACCATCCCAGTGCCTCCCAGTACCCCTCAATCCCTTCCTGTTGCTCCCCAGTGTATCCTTACGCACTCAAGAGACCCCCAGCCCCTCACCAGATAGTCCATGCAGTGCTTGCGCACCACCTCGTGCATGTCCTGGTCTCCGTAGACCTGGTCAGCTGATGGGGGCACAAAGGGGGTGGCATCAGCTGGTGCCCACAACAACAGCGGGGTGCAAAAAGAGGAGAGAGAACGCATGGGGACGGGGGGGGCGCGGGGCTCACCCACGGCCCGGAACAAGCAGGCGCCGTCCTCCTTCATGCGCTTGATGATGAAGCCTTTCTTCTCCCGCAGCGCCTTCTCGAACCGGTGCTCCTGCTGGAGACACAGCCGGGCTCGGTGCCGGGGGCACCACGGACCATGCCGGGGTTCATTGCACGGCGAGGATGGGGACCCATGGGCGACGCAGGCACATGGACCCCGGGGAGCCCCAATCACCCCCTGGTGTCCCCGACCCGTTCAGCCCCCCCCCAGCGCCCCCCGCACCTGCTCGGCCGTGGCCGGGTCCAGCTCCACCCTCCCGGCCTCGTACTCGTCCTCGCTGTTGTAGCCACCTCCCGCCTCGTCGGGGCCGGGGCTGCCACCGGGGCCCAAGCCCAGCGCCAGCCCCACGGGGCCGCCGCAGCCGGGGCCTCCTCCGCCGGGCCCCGCGCTGGGCCCGGCCCCTCCTCGCCGCCGCCTCTTGCTGTGCCCGGGGCCGCCTCCTCCGCCGCCGCCGCCGGGCCCGCGGGGCTCGGGCAGCCCCAGCGCGGCCGCGTCCAAGCCGAGCAGCGCCGCGGGGGCCATCCCCGGCGCCGGGGGCCGCCTCCAACGGGGCCTCCGGGGCCAGCGGGAGGGGGGGGAGCCGGCGGCGGGAAGCCCGGCCCAGCCCCGCAGCGGCGGCGGCGGCGAGGCCCGGGGCCGCGGCCCCCCCCACCCCGCCGGGGGCCCCCGGGCTCGCCAACGCCGCCGGGGCCGCGCTCGGGGCCTCCGTCCGCACCGCGATCGGGGCCGGCGTCCGGGCCCGAATCAGCGTCTCCGTCGGGCGCCGGAACCGGCTTCTTCTTCGGGAGGATCGTCATGGCGGGGCGCGCATGGGGGGGGCGGCGGCACCGGGACCGGGGGGGGGGGGCCCGGACCCCCCCGGGGCGGCGGCGCGCGCGGAGCTGTCGGGGCGCGGGGCGCTGCCGCCGCCGGGCCCGTGTCAACATCAACAGCGGCGCCCTCTGACCCCGCGCCGCGCTTCCGCCTCGCCCGCCGCCCGCGCTCCCATTGGCTGAAGCCGCCGCCGCCGCGCTCCCATTGGTTGGAAGCCGGGGAGGAAGTCCCGCCCGAGTGGAGAATGGAGAGGAGAGTGGAGGGGGAAGAGGCGGGACAGGCGTTGCCCTGGAGACGGCGCGGCTGCTCGCGGATTGGGTGGGGGGAGCGGAGGGGGCGGGTCGAGGAGGGGAGGGAGCGAGCGCTGATTGGGTGGAGCTCTGGGAGGGTGGAGGGGGGTCAACGAGAACGGGCTCTGATTGGGCTGCGGAATAAGAGGCGTGGCTCAAGGGAGACCACGGGCGGCGGTTGGCTCCCTGTGGAGGCGGGAGTTAGTGAAGGACAGGGTGCTGATTGGGCGGTGCCGCCGGTGGAGCTGACGCTGATTGGGCAGGGCGAGGAAGGCGGGACTCGAGGGCAGAGCAGGCTCTCATTGGCTACTGCGCCACCAACTTCAATACGCTGGTGATGGGCGGGATTAGTGTGAAGCTCCCAACGCCGATTGGTCTGAGGGAGGCTTAACCCTCCCATTGGCCACATCAGGCGACCTAATTTCCCACTGGCTGAGGAGCGCCAGAGCCGAAGAACACGCCCTCTCCATTGTCTCCGCCCAATCATCTGTCAGTCTCGATCAGGCCACGCCCCCGGCCCCACCACCCCTGCCCAGCACAAACCCAGGGCTCCAATCTCAGCTCCTTTATTAACACCCATCGCACAGCCGCAGTTAGCATGTGACCCCCCCGGCGGGACCCAGGGGTCTGGCCCCACATCCCCTGAGCTCATGGGGGGGGCCCAACACAAGCCCCAGGACACCCCTAAAGTCCCTGGAGGATGCCAACGCCCCCCTCCCCCAGTGCTGCCCCATGGCGGGGGATCTGGCACCCAGGTGTTGTAGAGGGGGCCCTTTGGCACCCGTGGTCAGTGGCTCTTGTGGCGTGGCCTGTCGAGGGCTCTCTGGGCAGCAGCGAGGTGGCGGTAGGAGTCGGCCAGGAGGGCACAGGGCACCAGCACCCACACCCCGTTCAGTCCCACGAAGTAGCCCCAGAAGTAGAGGGGCCGGGGGTCGCTGTGGCTCCAGCCTGCCAGCGCCTCCGTGGCAAAGTACAGCACGTCCCCATAGAGCTGCCCTGTGCGCGGGAGGGAGACGCGGTTGGGGATAGGAGGGTGGCTCTGGGGACATGGGGGGGTGGTCCCAGGCGTACCAAGGGAGACAAGGAGCTGCAGGATGTAGCGGGGCCGGGTGGCGGCGCAGGAGGGCGAGGAAGGTGAGGAAGCTGAGGGGTCCCCAGGCCCAGGCTGTCACCGTCTCCATGGCAACCGTGAAGTCATCGCTCCTGGAAGCGGGGAACAGACAGAGCAAAGTGAGATGGCACCCACGGACACCCCGTCCCCACCCAGCCCCTGCCCCTACTCACGTCATGTACCGGCTGTCGGCTTTGGCGTACTCCTTCCCTGCGGGCGGGGTGGGGTTAGTGGGTCCCACACCCCTCCAGGACCCCCAACCCCACCCCATGGCCAGGGTACCCCATACCCATACATTGACCCCCCGAAGGGCACCCAGCCCCGGGTCCCCGCCCATTGCCATGCCCTGTCCCGGTGCTCACAGACGTCGGCCAGCAGCCCGGTGGTGCGGGGCAGGTCCCGGTGCCAGAGGCTGAAGAAGCCCTCGAGCACTCCATGGATCCCGGCGCACATGAGGAACCAGCCCAGCGCCAGGCGGTGGGCGAGGCTCCGAGAAGCCCCGCCCCTCGCCCCGCCCAGCAGCCAACCAAGCGCCAGCAGCCCCGCCGCGGCCACGCCCACCAAGCCCGCGCACTGCCAGCCGGGGAGCGCGGCGCCGACGTAGCCCGGCAACGGCAGCGAGCGTGGCCAATAGGGGTGCGCCGTCGGTGTCGTCATGGCAACGCCGCGCCGGTCACCGCTGCGCTGGGAGGCGAAGGCGGAAGCACGGTGAGGGAGCGGGAGCGGGGCCCCGCCGCCCAGCACCGGCGCGGCCTTCCCCGCGCCCGCCCCCGCGGGCCCCAGCCCCGGCCCGGTCCCTCCGGGGCCGCCCCGGTCCCCCCCCGCCGCTGCCCCTCCTCACGCGCGCTCCCGGCCTCACCTCGGCCGCTCCGCGCCGCTCTCCCGGGCTCCGTCAGCCCCGCTCCTCTCCCTTCGCCGCGCCCGCGCCGCCCCCAGCCAATGGCAGCGCGCTGCAGCCGGCCTGGCCAATAGCGGCGCGCACCGCCCGCGGCCTCTGCCCGCTGATTGGCTGCCCACACGTCTGGGGAGATGTGGGGTCAGGGGGAGGAGTGGGATTGGTGATAGGGCGGGGCTTAGCAGGGGGCCGTGGCCTTCACGCCGGGGACGGGGCTCACGTCCATCGGGGCTCTCCCCATGCTCCCTATAGGACCCGTGGGCACTGCCCGCTCTATAGGGCCCTGCGGCCCCCCACTGGAGTCTACAGGCTCCCTCCCATGGACCCTATAGACCTCCCCCTGGCTGTACAGGAGCTGCACGGAACTGCCCTGCAAGGATATGAAGGCCCACACAGAACTCCCACCAGCGACACAGGGACAGGGCTGGGGCACATATAGATGCCTTCGGGGTGAATATACCCCCCCAAGGGGCCATAGGTGCCCTGTACGTCCCGCCAATACTGTGTAAGCGATCCAGCCCCGTTCCGAAGGTGCATAGGATGTAACAGAACCCCCTTGCCCCCCCTGCCCATAGGAAGGTGTGGGATCCATACGGGGCCACACAAGCAGGGAGAACCCCCCTGAAGAAGGAGCCAGGCAGGTCAATGAATGGCAGCAGGTCCCTTGTATTGAACCCATCTGTGCACCCCCACCCCAGCCAGACCCCGCTCCCGTGGGGGGGGGCATGCGATGGGGGCCCCCACAAAGCGGCTGCTCGCCAGGAGCGGCCGGGGGGGGGCCCAGGGTTGGGGGGGGGGGGGTCATGGAGCAGGTCAAAGGGGAGGGGGTCACACCAGGGTGCCAGGGGGCTGTGGATCCGGAGGGGGTGGAGGGGGGGCGGGCACAGGGGGGGGGTCCCCTGAGGCCCTGGGGGGGGGGGGAAATGGGGGGGGGGGGACAGAAAAAGGAAAATAAAGAGGAGGAAAAAGAGGGAAAAGAGGAAAAAGAGAAGAAAAACAGGAATTAGCCCCCCCGAAATAGCCCCGGACTCCTCCGTGCCCCCCCAAACCCAGGGACAGGGACCCCGCCCCCCGGAACCCAAGAGCTCAGCACAAAGAAGAAAGACCCCCCCCCAGAAGGGGCAATGGAGAAGGGTGGGGGAATGGGGCAGGGACCCCTGAAATAGGGGGGCCTGGGTGAGGGGAGGGTTTGGGGTAGTGACAGGGGGGCCCATAGGGGTTGTTTGAAGGGGTTTGAGGGGTCCCCAATTTGGGGACATTCAGTATGGGACTGGGGGGAGGAAGGGGAAGGCAGCCAGGCGCTATTGATGCCCTCCCCCCCCCCGCAAAAGGGGCCCAATTCACCTTGGACAGCCCCAATGGATGGGGGGGGCACCCAAAGGACACCCACAAAGGACGGGGGAGGGGTCACCCCATGGGTCCCCAACACCTACTTCCCCCTCCCTGCTATGGGTGGGGTGGTCCCCAAATCATCCCCCCCCCTAGAACAGGGGTGCCCGGTACCCACGGGGGTGGCCGTACCTGGGCGCCAGGGCCCCGGCGTAGCTGAGCGAGTGGGGAAGGCCGGGAGGGGGGGGGTCTCTGCGGCGGGGGGGGGGCCCATGCGGGGCCGGGGGGGGGCAGCAGACGGGGGGGGGTCCCTGTGTGCCGCAGGTACCAGTCCCGCAGCCCCTCCAGCGCCAACCACTTCTGGCTGCGGCGCTGCTCTGCCGAGGTGGGGGGCACGGGTTGGGGGGGGGTGGCGCTGTCGGGGTGGGGGCCTCCCCCTCCGCTGCCCCCCCAGTCGATCAAGGCCTCGGAGCTGTTGCTGCGGCGGGTGCGGGGCGCCTGGGCAGGGGGGGGGCGGCGCTGGGGGCCCCCCCAGCTGCGAGTCCTGGCTGCCTGACCAGGGCCGGGGCGGCAGGCCCGGGGCCTCGGGGCTGGGGGGGGGGATCGACAGTGAGAGACACTCCCGGATCCCCCCCATACACAAGTGCCCCATAGATGCCCCATATGGCCCCAAAGAGCTCTTAAATTACCCCATATTGCCCCTAAATTACTCTATAGACCCCTTAAATTGCCCCTTGGACCCCCCTAATTGCCCCACAGACCCCCCAAATTACCCCATAACCCCCCAATTGCCCCATAGGCCCCACAGTCACCCCCACGCCCTATCCCCACTGCCCGGCGGCACCCACCGGCACAGTGGGTGCCCGCGGGCGCAGGGGCTCCGTGCCAGCACCGGGGTGGCCGGGACGCTGCGGCCCTCGAAGCTGGATGCGCTGCGGGGCAGGGTCCGCGCCGGGCTGGAAGGGGGGGGGGCACAACATCGCATCAATGGGGACCCCCATTGGGTTCTATGGGGTTCTATGGGCGGGGCACACGTACCTGCTGGGGCTGGCGAGGGAGCTGCGGCGCCCATCGGGGGCCCAGGGGGGCCGGCGCTCGGGGCTGCCAGGACTGGCCCGGGGGGGTGAGGGGCGGCCAGGGACCACTGGGGTGGGCTTCGGGGTGGGCAGGGCCCCTGGGGAAAGAGGACAACTGTGAGACACAGGTACGCCCCCAAACAGGTGGCAATTGCCCCATAGCCCCCCCCAGTTGCCCCAAAGCCCCCAGTCCATCACTCACCATTCTCCAGCACGGGCAGATCACAGAGGGACCCGTTCTCATCTGGAGAGGTTGAAGAGAGGAGATCAGTGTCAATGGGGACCCTGCAAACTTGCCCCCACCCCAATGCTCTGGGACCCCTGTGCCCCCTGCCCTGTGCTTTGGGGACCCCCAGGTCCTCTCCATGAGTTTGGAGACCCCCACGTCCCCCTCTGGTTCTATGGGGACCCCCCAGCTGCTCCCCCCAGGTGCTATAGGACCCCCCCAGGTCCCCCCGCACCGTTGCCGGGTCCCAGCTGCGCTCGGAGCTGCCGCAGCCTCTGCGCCGCCTCCGCCTGCAGCCGCTGCCGCCGCCGGCGCTGCTCGGGTGCGAGCCCCGGGGCCGCCGCCAGGCGCCGCGCGGCCTCCACCACCTGCAGCTGCAGCGCCACCTCCCGGCGGGCCGAGCGCGGCGCCTGCGGGGCGGCGGCGGGGATGGGGTAGGAGGGGACGGGCACAAGGACAGGGACAGGAACGGGGATACCACGGGACAGCGATGGGGACACAGTGAGCACAGGGCAGGGGCCACCATGGCACAGTCACAACACCAAAGGACAGGGACAGCAGGGATAGTGTGGGACAGGGGCAGCATGTGGTAAGGTCAGGGACACGGACAGCAGAGGGCAGGAACAGGAACAGCAGAGAAGAGAGACAGGAGCGACGTGGGATAGAAACCGTAACAGCGACAGGGGTATGGATATCAAGGGAAAAGAACCGCATGGGACAAGGACACAACAGGAACATGGGGACAGACAGGGACAACGTAGGATGGGGACAGGGCAGCAACAGGGACAAGGTCAGCATAGGACAGGGACAAGGATTGTGCCAGGGATAGGGACAGGAACACCAGGAGACAAAGACAGCGTGAGACAGGGATGGGGACACCAAAGAACAGGGACAGCGCGGGCCAGGAACACGTGGGAGCCAAGACGTGTCCCTCGCAGTGGAGGGGCACATTTTGGCCTCCCTCCCTCTCCCCGCCAGCCCCTCGTGTCCCCCCCTATTGCCCCTCACTTACCTCAGGGAGGGGGCCTCGGGGGGGAGCCCGGCGGCGGGGGGGGGGGGGCCTGCGGCCGCTCCCCAGGCTCCAGCGGGTACTCGGGGGGCAGCTTCCCTGTCAGCTCCTGCGTACAGGGGGGCCATGGGGGGGGGGGGGGTTCATTGGGGGCGTCAGGAGGGGATGATGGGACAGGAAGGTGCCAATGGGGAGGGGATGGGGGGAATCCCTAGGGAGGGTCAGGAGGGGATGGGAGGGATCACTGGGGGGGGCTGTCAGGAAGCTGTGGGGGGTGATGGGTGCAATGGGGGGTGATGCGGAGGGGATGGAGTGCAATGGGGGGGGCAACGCGGGGGTCCCGGGGGGTCACTCACGGCCTCCTGCAGGCAGAGGCGCCGCAGCTCCCGCAGGCGCAGGCCCAGTGCCTGGCGCAGCCCCCGCTGCCGCTCCCGCAGCTCCTGCAGCCGCCCCGCGACAGGGCCTGCACCAGGACCAGCGTCAGCATCGGCACCGGCACCGTGACACCGGCACCATGACACTGCCACGGCACCAGCACCGGGGACAGCACTGGCACCGTGACACCGCCTCAGCACCGGTACTGGGACCAGCACCAGGACAGCGCTGGTACCGTGACACCGCCTCAGCACCGGTACTGGGACCAGCACCGGGACAGCGCTGGTACCGTGACACCGCCTCAGCACCGGTACTGGGACCAGCACCGGGATAGCACTGGCACCGTGACACCGCCTCAGCACCAGTACTGGGACCAGCACAAGGACAGCGCTGGCACCGTGACACCGCCTCAGCACCGGTACTGGGACCAGCACCAGGACAGCGCTGGTACCGTGACACCGCCTCAGCACCGGTACTGGGACCAGCACAAGGACAGCACTGGCACCGTGACACCGCCTCAGCACCGGTACTGGGACCAGCACCAGGACAGCGCTGGTACCGTGACACCGCCTCAGCACCGGTACTGGGTACCAGCGCGGGCAGCACGATCAGAGGGTACCAGCACAGGTGGCACCGGTGCAGGAGTCAAAGGTCACCATGGGTCACCAGAACACAGGTCAGGGCCATGGTGTCAGGTCAGAGGTCAAAGGGCACCAGAAACAGGGGTCATGATGACCACAGGTCAGGGTCCCCACAAGCTACCAGGGGTCAAGGGGCACTTTGGGTCTCCAAAGGGCAGAGGTCAGGGGTCACCACAAGACACCAGGGGTCAGAGAGCACCGCCGGGGGCGGGGGTCAGAGATCACGTACCTGCGGGGCTGTGAGTGCCGGGGGGCAGGATGTGGCCCCTCAGCTCCATCCCATGGGGGGGTCTGGGGCCCCAGCCCCCGAGCTGCTGCAGGGGTCAGAGGTCGGGGGTCAAGGGTCAGCACCCAACCCCATGTCCCTGCTCCTTTTCCTCCACTTCCGCCTTCGGCTCCTCCCCCACCCCCCAGCGCCCCTCAACGACCCCAGAAAGGCCCCTGGGACCCCCCCCCCTGACCCCTGCCCTGGACCCCCCCATAAGGGACCCGGGGCCCCCTCCCAAACGGCTTCCGGTTCCCCCTCCCTTGACCCACGGCCGGGTCTTCCCCCGTTAAAAGCCCTCGGGGTCCTCCCCCATAGGGACCCATTGCCAGGACCCCCCCCAAAGGGCCTTCAGCTCCCCCCCCGCGAGGGACCAATGGAAGGAGCCCCCCCCTTAAAGGGCTTCCGGGTGCCCCCCATTGCCGCAGGCCCGAGGCTCCCCTCGGCCCCACGACGTGTGTGGGGGGGGGGGTCCCGTTTCCCACAATGCCCCGGGGCGCCCCCTCCTCACCTCACCTCCGGGGGGGTCCCGGTGCCGGGGGGGCCCCGCTCCCCCCGGGCTCGGGCGCTGCGGTCGCGGCGGCCCCGGTTCCGCTCAGGCCTGCGCGGGGCGCGGGCGGGTGTCGGGGTCCCCCCTGCGGCACCCCCCGCCCCGTGATGTCACTTCCTGCCCGCCCCCCCCCTCCTTGGCGCTTCCTGCCCCAGCCCCAGAGAGCCGGAGTGGGGCAACGGGACCCATAGAGCCCCCCCCCGGCCCTACAGGGACCCGTAGAGACCCCCCCCGGCCCCATAGGGACCCGTAGAGACCCCTCCGGCCCTATAGGGACCCCTCGCCCTCCGCACCCCCCCCCGAGGCCCACAGCGATTCGCAGCCCGTCCTGCCCCATAGGCTCCCCCAGCACTACGGGGACTCCCCCCGCAGCTCTTTCAGCCCCATAGCGTGTGTCCCGTCCCGCCCCCCCCTGCCCCATAGGGAGCTGCTGAGCGCGCCGTGGGGCGCGGGGGGCGGCGATGTCCCGTGGGGCGACCGAGGGGACCCCCGCCGCCCCGCCGCCCCCCGGGCGCCCCACGGTCTATGTGCTGCTGGAGGGGCCCAGCGCCCCCGACACCCTCCGGCTGCTCAGGTGAGGGGGGGCTGCCCCATGGCGGGGCTGGGGGGAGGTTGCAGGGGGGTTAAGGGGGGACTGATGAGGGCTGTGGGGCCACTGGGGGGCTCCAGGGGCATGTGGGGGGCTATGGAGGTTTATGGGGGGCTATGGGGCCCCCATATGGGGGTGCTGAGGGGGTCTGTGCGGCTCTATGGGGGGCTCCGGGGCTCTATGTGGAACTGCGGGAGGCTGTGGGGCCGCTGGGGGTCTATGGAGACTCGGGATCAGGGGGTCTGTGGGGCTCTGTGGGTGCTCGGGGGGGTCTGGGGGGGTCTCTGGTGTTTCAAGGGGCTCTATGGAGTCTCTGGGGGTCTATGGGGCATGCAGAGCTGCCCGTGCTCCCTCTGGTTCCTGCTCCCCCACAGCGTGAGCTCGGTGCTGCCTGAGTCAGGGATTGTGGCTGACATCGAGTGGGACCCGGTGGGGGGAGACCCCCCCAGCGACCCCCCCCGCGGACCCCCCCTCTGGAGACTCCCCCAGCCCCTTCTATTGCCTCAAGAGCCAACCCCTGCCCCACAGGTACCTGTGAACCCCCCCATAACCCCCCCATGCCCTCTGTACACCCCCATTAACCCCTCCACTATTGCAGCTCGGGCCCGGCCCCCCCCCGCTGCCATGGCTGCCCCCCCCGCGGCCCCCCCCCTCGTCGCGGGTGCTGCTGCGGCAGCAGCTGATGCGGGCACAGGCACAGGAGCAGGAGCAGCGTGAGCGAAGGGACCCCCCCCCTGGCCCCTCCCCAGCCCCTGGGCCTTCCCCCGCCATCGCCGTGGGGGGGCCCCCCCAACCGCGGGCACCCCGCCATGTGCCCCCCGAGGTGCTCAAGGTGAGAACCCCCCATAGGGGGACATGGGGTGAGGTGGGGGCATGAGCTGTGGGGGGAAATGGGGGGGTACAGGGGGGGATATGGGGAGGTCCATGGAGCAGGGGAATATGGGGGGTCCAGGACAGGGGGATGGGGGGGGCTCTGGGTAGGGGATATGGAAGGCTCTGGGGCAGAGAGATATGGGGGGCTGGGGGGTCCCTGACCCCCCCCGTGTCTCTCCAGGTCCAGACCCACTTGGAGAACCCGACCCGGTACCACTTGCGGGCGGCGCAGCGGCAGCAGGTCCGGCAGTACCTCACCTCCGCACTGGGCCGCGGGCCCCCCAGCCCCCCCGGGCCCCCCCCGGCCCCCCCTGCGCCCCACAGCCCCCTCACCCTGCTCCACATCGGGCCTGGCTTTGAGAAGGAGGTGAGGAATGGAGGAGGCTGTGGGGCTGTGATGTCATGTGGGGAGCTGTGATATGTGGGGGGGCCATAAGGTAAGGCGGAAGGCTGCAATGTCAAATGGGGTGGGTGTTTTGTCACATGGGAGGGCTGTGATGTCACATAGGGTGGTTGTGATGTCATATAGGGTGGCTGTGATGTCACATAGGGTGGCTGTGATGTCACATGGGGGGACTGCAATGTCACATGGAGGGCTGTGATGTCACACAGGGTGGCTGTGATGTCATGCGGGGAGGATCCTGGCCACTAGGGCAGTGTTTGCAGTTTTGTCCCTTCTATTCTGCAGATCGATGATGTCATCGATGAGATCATCAGCCTCGAGTCCAGCTATGACGAGCTGCTCAGCTTCGGCCCTGCCGAGGGCGGCCTCCAGCTCCCTAGCACGGTGTGTGGCCGCTTTAAGGGCTTTCGAAGGCGTGGCCTGCCGCAAGTCACGCCCCTTTTCACCCGAGGGGTCTTTTCACCCGGGGGGTTATAGCCCCGCCCATCGGGCGAGGTCTATTGGGGGTGTGGTCAATGGGGGCGTGACCTTGCTGACCACGCCCCCCCCCCTTAGCTCCCGGCCCCTGCACCCTTGCTGGAGGTGTTCAGCCCCCCCCAGGGCGGCAGCAGCTCCTGCCCGGCCGAGCTGCCCCGCGTCAAGGCGGAGCTTTCGGGTATGGGGGGACCCTAAGGGGCTTACTGGGGGGGAGGAGTCCTTATGTGGACTAGAGCGGCCTGTGAGGGGTGGTGTCACTGTGGTCTGTGGGGCTGGGTGAGGGCTATGGGGCAGGGTCAAGGGTCCTATTGGGTGTGTGTGGGGGCCCTTCTGTGGCTGGAAGGGGACTGAGAGGGGTTTCCCTGTGGGGTTTGGGAAGGCCCTGGGGGTCACGGTGCAGCAGAGAAGGTTTGGTGGGTCTCTAGGGTGTTCCTATGGGGCAGGGAGGTGCAATGGGGCCCCTATGGAGCGGGAGGCGTTGGGCTTCCCTTATATTTTCTATCCCAAATCCCTTCAGAAACGGAGGCGAAGGCGTTGCTGAAGGAGCGCCAGAAGAAGGACAACCACAACCTGAGTGAGCAGGAGGCCTGGGGGAGGTTGTGGGTCTGGGTAGAGGGGGACACACGTAACAGGGGGCTCACAGCTTCCCCTTGTATCCCAGTTGAGCGGCGCCGACGCTTCAACATCAACGACCGCATCAAGGAGTTAGGGACCCTCATCCCAAAATCCAATGATCCGTGAGTGGGGATCCCCCTCCCTGATGGATCGAGTGGCGGGGGGGGGGTTGCACTGAGGACCCTATGAGGGTTGTAGGAGGGTCCCTATGGTGGCCCCAACAGCGTCCCGATGCCATAGGGAGATGCGCTGGAACAAGGGCACCATCTTGAAAGCCTCAGTGGATTACATCCGGAAGCTGCAGAAGGAGACGCAGCGTTCCCGAGAGCTGGAATTGCACCAGCAGCGCCTGGAGCAGGCAAACCGGAGCCTCCAGCTCCGGGTCCAGGTCTGTGCGGTTGCTCTATGGGGCTGGGAAGGGGAAAACTGGGGGGTGTGTGAGGCTGGGATGGGAGTCTACAGGTTCGTGGGGTCTATGAAGCTGGGATGGGCAGAAGTGGGGGGTTCTGGGATTGTTATGGAGCTATCAGCTCAATGCAAGGGAGTGCACATGGGGTCAGGGGGAGCAGAGTTGGGGGAATAGGAGGGTTGTTGGGGGGGCTGGTTGGGATCTAGGGGTATCTATGGGTTTGAGGGCTATTTTGGGGCCCATGGGGGGCTTTTGGGGCCCATGAGGGGGTTTGGACCCCATGTCTCTCTAACCCCACTGCCCCCCCCAGGAGCTGGAGCTGCAGGCACAGCTCCATGGGCTCCCCCTCATCCCTCCACTGGCACCAGCAGCCGAGGGGGGGTGCGAGGAGGCCCCTGGGGGCCCCCCCTTTCCCCCTGGGGGTCCCCCCACTCCCCAGTGCCTCCTAGACCTGGCGGTGGCTGAGGACCTGCCCCCCGGCCTGGGCCTGCCCCTGGGGCTGGGTGGGCCGGATGGGACCTTCGACGACATCCTCATGGACGAGGGGGGGGCTCTGTCCCCTCTCGGACCCCCTGGCGCCCTCCTCGCCTCCCCAGGCCCCTCCCGCGCCTCCAGCCCCCGCAGCAGCCTCAGCATGGAGGACGAGCCCTGAGCACTGCCCCTCTAAGGCCCTTCAGGTGCGGCCCTTTTAAGGCCCCCACCCCACCATGCCCAACACCCCAGTGGCTGGTTCAGGTGCGCTCCACAGGGTGCCGTGACGAGGCCTTTAAAACGGGCGAACCCTTGTTAAGGCTGGCGGTGGCCTTAAGGTGTGGCCACTGTCTTGCGCTTTTACGACGCCCCATTGGTGGACCCACCTTGGAGGACCTCAACCGGGCATCGCCCATTGGCGGTGTCCTCCCTCTGTGTGGCCCTTTTAAGGTGTCTCCTTAACCCCGCCCCTCAGGGAAGCCTTGGCCCCACCCCCGTCTGGCCCCGTCCCTTCCTGGCTGTCTGCCAATCAGCGGGCTCCTGAGGGCTGGGCCCTCAGTGTCAAGTCCCGCCCCTCCCTTTTGGCTCTCACAAGCCCCGCCCTCTTCCGCCGGCTCCTCTTAAAGGGGTCGCTCACCCGGCTGCCCACCCCTCCCCCCCCCCCTCCGGTTTTGTACGGAAACGGTCCCGTGGGAAATAAACGTTTGTTAACGAGGAGCCGCCCGGTGCTGCGCGTGCGCGTTGGGGTTTCGGTGGAGCTTGTAGGGTCCTATGGACTCTGTAAATCCGTGGGGATCCCTATAGAGCAACCTGTGGGGGTGCCTGTAGAGCTCGGGGGTCGCTGGAGGCCGTTTGGGGTCCCTGGGGGCTGTGATACGGGGGGGCTGTGATGGGGGGGCTGTGATGGGGGGGCTGTGATGGGGGGGCTGTGATGGGGGGGGCTGTGATGGGGGGGCTGTGATGGGGGGCTGTGATGGGGGGCTGTGATGGGGGGGCTGTGATGGGGGGCTGTGATGGGGGGGCTGTGATGGGGGGCTGTGATGGGGGGGGCTGTGATGGGGGGGCTGTGATACGGGGGGGGCTGTGATGGGGGGCCTGTGATGGGGGGGCTGTGATGGGGGGGCTGTGATGGGGGGGCTGTGATGGGGGGCCTGTGATGGGGGGGCTGTGATGGGGGGGCTGTGATGGGGGAGCTGTGATGGGGGGGCTGTGATGGGGGGGCTGTGATGGGGGGGCTGTGATGGGGGGCTGTGATGGGGGGGCTGTGATGGGGGGCTGTGATGGGGGGGCTGTGATGGGGGGCCTGTGATGGGGGGGCTGTGATGGGGGGGCTGTGATACGGGGGGGGCTGTGATGGGGGGCTGTGATGGGGGGGGCTGTGATGGGGGGGCTGTGATGGGGGGGCTGTGATGGGGGGGCTGTGATGGGGGGGCTGTGATGGGGGGCTGTGATGGGGGGCTGTGATGGGGGGGGCTGTGATGGGGGGGCTGTGATGGGGGGGCTGTGATGGGGGGGCTGTGATGGGGGGGCTGTGATGGGGGGCTGTGATGGGGGGGCTGTGATACGGGGGGGGCTGTGATGGGGGGGCTGTGATGGGGGGCTGTGATGGGGGGGCTATGATGGGGGGGCTGTGATGGGGGGCTGTGATGGGGGGGCTGTGATGGGGGGGCTGTGATGGGGGGGCTGTGATACGGGGGGGGCTGTGATGGGGGGGCTGTGATGGGGGGGCTGTGATGGGGGGGCTGTGATGGGGGGGCTGTGATGGGGGGGCTGTATGGCCCCTGTAGAACCGGGGTGTGGGGGTGCTTTCCCTGGGACCCCTGTCGAGGCAGATCTGCAGCAGCCGTAGGCGCCTTACGGGCTCTGCGGAGCCCTACAGCCCGCGGGGGGGCGCTATAAGGGCTTTACGAGCACCCGGAAGTCATCGTTATGATGAGCCATGCCCGCTCCACCCCGAGCTCCATGGCGCCGTCATTACGCCATTTCCGCGCCGCCGGAAGGGGAGGGGGCGGCCCCCGACGGCGCCGTCCGCGCGCCAAGATGGCGCAGGCGCTGTCGGACGAGGAGTTTCAGCGGATGCAGGTGAAGCCTCGGCCGCGCTCGGGTCCGGTTCGGGTCCGGTTCGGGTCCCGCTCGGGTCCGGATTGCGTCACGCTCGGGCTTCGTTCGGGTCGCGCTCGGGTCCCGCCGCCGTCGCTCACCCCGGCCCGTCGCGTCCCGTCTCCGGCAGGAGCAGCTGCTGCAGCTCCGGAGTGAGAACTACCGCCTCTCGGACGAGCTGCGCAAGAACGGCGCCGGTACCGGGGGGGGGCGGTACCGGGAGGGGACGGGGGTCCCGGCGCTGCCGCTCAAGGCCCGCTCGTGTCCGTGTCCCCCCCAGAGCTGTCGGCGCTGCGGCAGCGGGTGCAGGCGCTGGACCGGGACCTGGCCAAGGCCAACAAGGTGAGAGCGGCCCCTGGCGGGTCCTCGAGGCCACCGGCCCCGGTGTGACCCCTCCGGGCCCGGTGTGACCCCCCCCGGTTTGTCTCGTAGGCCCTCAGTAAGAGCAAGAAGGCGCAGGTGGGTGTTGGGGGTGTCGGGGGGTGCTGGGGGTGTCCGTGGGCGCTGGGGGTGCCTATGGGTGCCATTGTGCCCCTCAGGAGGTGGAAGCGCTGCTGGGCGAGACACGGATGCTGCAGGGGAAGCTGCAGAGCCAGGAGGATGATTTCCGGCTGCAGAACAGCACCCTCCTGCGGGAGCTGGCCAAGGTGGGTGCCAGCACCCAGTACCCCCCCACCCCCTCCTAATGTCTCCCTGAGCCTCCCAGTGCCACCTTAGGTCCCGAATGCCTCCCAGTGTTAACCCCATAGACACCCTGAGTAACCCATAGCCCCCCCCATACACCCTACAGCCCCCCCATACCTCCCTGGGTCTCCCACTTTGGCCTCACCCTAGGGGGGGTCTCAGCTCTGTGCACAGATCGAGGGCCTGGAGCAGGAGAACCGGCGGCTGCAGGAGGGGGGAGCCCCAGGACCCCCCCGGGACCCTCCCCAGGATGGGGCCACTGGTGATAATGGAGCCCCTTTGGCCCATACAGATGGTGAGGGGGCACTTGGGGGGGTTTGGGGCTGCCCCCCCATAAGGAGTACTTGGAAGGGGGTTTCTGGGGCCCTATAGAGGGGTTATGGGGCTGACCCTCTCCTTGCAGCCCCCCTGAACCCCCCCAAGGAGGCACCATCAGCTGAAGAGGGGACTGGGTCTGATGCTCCTCCCCCAGCACCCCAGGTACATTGGGGAGAGTGTATGGGGGTCTGTGGGGTTTATGGGGGGTCTGTTGCGGGACACACACCTCTCGGGGGGGTCTCTTGCTGCAGGCAGAGGTGGCCCAGCTGCAGGCAGAGGTGGCCGAGGTGAGTGCTGCCGCCCCCCAGGGAGTCTGGGGCGGTCCTGTAGGGATTGGGGAGGGTTCAGTGTCCCACAGGGATTGGTGGAAACTCTTGGGGGGGTGGGGCTTGAGGGTTGTGATTCCACCCCCAGTAGTGATTCTTGTATCCCCATTCTCAGCTGATGGAGAAGCTGCGGAAACAAGAGAATAGGTGAGATCCCGGGATCCCATCGCTGGGAGCACATCCTTGCTCCCCCCAGGCCCCCCCCCATAGGCTTTTCCTGCTTCCGTTCCCTATTTCCCTCTCTTTTCCCTCCCAGTTCACTCCAGTTGGAAGCGGAAAAGGAGACATTGCTCAGGGATCAGCAGTGAGTGACCCCAATGGGGACCCCATTCGGGACACTGGGACCCCCCCAACGCCTGGACCCCCCGTTTTGCCTCCCAGGCTGGAGCTGGAGAAGCTTCGGGCTCAGAGGGATGAGGAATTCCGGGAGCTCCAGACCCGGATCCAGCGGCTGCAGCAGGAGCTGGAGGCCGCAACTAAGGTGGGGGCACCCAGTGGGTGCTGGGGGGGCTCCAGTGGCTGCCCTATGTTATAGGGGGGTCCTGGGGAGCATGTTGGTGTGCAGGGGGCGTTCTGGACCAGCTCCATAGGGGATCTGTAGGGTGTCTCCAGCCCTATATAGTAGCTGGTGGTCCCAGGGCAGCCTGGAGCATCTCTGTACAGCCCCATATGGCTCTGGGCTGCTCTGCCGGGCCCTATAGGGGCCTATAGAGTGCTGTGTGGGGCGGCAGGAGGAGGTGGGGCTGCGGGAGCGAAGCGGAGCCCTGGCTCGGGACCTGCAGGAGGCTCAGGCACAGCGCGATACCCTCGACAGCCAACTCCAGGTAGGGCTGGGGGGGTTTGGGTTTCCTATGGGTGATTTGTGGTCCCTATGGGCAATTTGGGGTCCCTGGAGGGTGGTTTGGGGTCTTTATGGCTTGGTTTGGAGCACACACTGGGTGCACATGTGTACATGGCTGCATGGGTGTGTATGTGTATGTGCGCATATGTATGTGTATGTACGTGTATGTATATGTGTATATAGATATGGACACGAGCGTACATGTATGTATATGCATATGTAGGTATGGACACAAGTGTATGTGTACGTATATGTAGGCGTAGGTGTGCACACGAGTTACATTTATGTGCATGTATGTGTAGGTATGTACACATATGTACATGGACATACATGGAGGTGTAAGTATGCAGACAAATATACGCGTATGTATACGTAGATGTAGATATGCACACGAATATACGTGTAGCTATAGGTGTGGAAATGAACGTACATGTATGTACATATATGTGTAGATATGTACATGAACATACATGTATGTGTACATATGCACACGTGTCCTGCAGGCATGTGCGAAGGAGCGGGAGGGGCTGCGGCAGCGCCTGAGCGAGGCTGAGGCCACCTGGAGGGAGAGCGAGCATCGGCGGCGGCAGATGCAGGTCAGGGACCACCCCCCCCAGCGTCTCCCTGTTCCCTCTGCCCCCCCCCATGCCGGGTGCCCATACCGGCCCCACTGCCCTCTTCCCACAGGAGCAGCTTGAGCGGCAGGAGCAAGAGCAGGCAGCAGCTGAGCAGCGCCGGGTTGAGCTGGAGGTGATGGGGGGGGGGGGGGCTATAGGGGTGCCCCGGAGGGTCTCTGGGTACCCGTATAGAGCTGTGGGCACCCCCACATCATTACAGTGACTGTGGGGTGCTGCAGAGATCATCAGGATCCCTATAACTCCAGAAGGTCCTTCGGGTACTGTAGGGAACAGAGGAGTGTAGGGGGCTCTGTGTGGCTGTCTCAAAGCTGCAGGTGTTATTATGTATTGTGTGTGGGGCAGGGTGGGTGTAGGGTATCTATAGGGCCCATACAGGTGTTTGTGGAGGGCATAGATGATGTAGGGACCCTGTAATGCTGCAGGATCCTGTCGACTTGTATCAGTCTTAGGGTGTTGTATGGCACCTAGAGCTCTAAGGGAGCACGATAGGGATGTTCCGGGGCCCCCACCCTCTCTGCTATGGCGCTGTAGAGTTGTATAGACCCTATAGGTGCCACAGTGACGCACCCCCCCCATTGCCAGGGCCGTGTGGGGGAGCTGCAGGTGGCACTGGGGGATGCCGAGCGGCAACGGGAGCTGCAGGAGGCCGAGGGCCAAGCGCTGCGCCAGGTACCCCGAAACCCCCCCAGACACCCCCTACCCCCCCAGTGACCTTTCAGCACCCCCAGACGCTCTCTGGGACCCCCTAACCCCCCTTGACCCTCCTTATCACCCCAGGAGCTGAAGGATGTCCGGGACGGGCAGCGCATCCTGGAGAAGAAGGGCAGTGCCGCGGTGAGGGACCCCCGAAGGGTGGGGGGCACCCAGAGCCCAGGCTCCTACACAGGGCCCTGACCCTTCCGTGTCCTCCCCCTTGTCCCCAGCTGAAGGACCTGAAGCGGCAGCTGCAGCTGGAGCGGCGACGGGCCGACCGCCTGCAGGAGCGGCTGCAGGAGCTGTTGGCACCCACCCGCGCCCGCTCTGGTCTGATGGGTGCTGGGTGCTGGGGGGGGGCTGTGGAAGGGTGGGGGGTCCTGGATGTCTGGAGCCCCCGTGCAGATGCTGTCCTGCGTCCATAGGTTAGGGGCTACAATGGGGTGGGAGGTGATTGGGTGCAGGGGGTCCTGTGGCTGAATGTAGAGGGAGGCTGACAAGGCCGGGTGGGGGGGGTGTGTCTGTACCCCTGGGTGCTCTGGTGGCCCCAGAGTGGGAGTGGTGTGTGGGGTATGTGGCTTCTCTGCACACCACTGTTTCCTCTGTCCCCAGGGCTGGAGGAGCTGGGGCTGGAGGGGGGGTCCCCGGGGCGGGGGCCGGGGGGGGACAGCAGCAGCCTGAGCTCCCTGGGCCGCGATGGCTCCGCCCCCGGTAGCACGAAGGTGGGCGGGGCCTAATGCTTGGGGGTGTGGCTTTGGAGGGGGTGTGGTGGTGGTGGTGGTGGGACTTAGGGGTGTGGCTTTAAATGGGGTGTGGGTTTGGGGGCGTGGTTTCTGGGAGCGGGTGACCGTTTGGGGGCGTGGCTTTGGAGGGGCTTGGCTTTAGGGGGTGCCTTTGCATGTGGTGGGTGGGTGACAGTGGGGGCTGTGGTTCTGGGGGAGGGGGGTTCTCTGTGGCCTTGCCTTGGGTGCTGCCTCCCCAGAACCTCCCCCCCCACTGACACTTCTCCCCTGCAGTCGGGCTCAGGCAGCCCTGGGGGAGGCAGTGGTGGAGGGGGGGTTCCCGGCGGGGGGGGCCTGTCCCCTGCGGAGGTGGCGGAGCTGTTCCAGCGCCTGGCCCAGAGCCAGCAGGAGCGCTGGCTGCTGGAGGAGAAGGTACTGGGGGCAGAAATGGGAGGGG
Organism: Lathamus discolor; assembly: GCF_037157495.1. Lineage (NCBI taxonomy): Eukaryota > Metazoa > Chordata > Aves > Psittaciformes > Psittacidae > Lathamus > Lathamus discolor. The sequence goes on along the minus strand of NW_027069389.1, from coordinate 108,186 downwards.
CTGGGTGAGTACCGGGGCAGGTGTGTGTCATGGAGCCCTTCTCCCGCCCCCCCCAGGTCCGTCACCTGGAGGTGAGCAGCGCCTCCATGGCGGAGGATCTGTGCCGCAAGAGCGCCATCATCCAAAGCTTCGTGCGTGACAGCCGCCTGGGTGAGCCTTGGGATCCCTGTGTCGCCCTTCCTGCTGCTCCCACCCTCCTCTGCCCCTATATCCCTATGTGTGTTCCTATCCCCCTATGCTCCTATCTCCCTATCTCACTGTTCCCTTATCCCCGTATGTCCCCATCTCTCTGTCCCCCTGTATCCACATGTCCATACCCCTCTGTGTTCCCATCTCCATATCCCTCTACTCCCTATCTCTCTGCACCCCTGTGTCCCTATCTCACTACATTCACGTGTTCCTTTCCTCCTGGGGCCCTATCCCCTATGCTCCTGTTTCCCTATCTCCCTACCCCGGTGTGCCCATCTCCGTCTCTCTCTATGCCCCCATCCTCCTATCCCCCTGTAACCCCCTATCCCCTCTATGCCCCCATCCCCACTTCCTCCTGTTCCTACGGCTGAGCCTGCGCCCTGTGCCCTGCAGAGGCAGCAGGGCCCGCGGGGCCGGCCCGCCGGGGCGCGGGGCCGGGCGAGGAGGGGCTGCGGGAGATGAACAAGAAGCTGCAGAACATGCTGGAGGAGCAGCTCACTAAGAACCTGCACCTCGGGCAGGTGGGCGGGGCCGAGGCGCGGAGGGGGCGTGGCTTGGGAAAGGGGTGTGGCCTCTGACTCCGCCCCCCGCAGGACCTGGAGGCGCTGTCGCAGGAGCTGGCCCGGCTCAGCAAGGAGCGGGCGGCCCCCCCCGGAGCCCCCTGAGGACCAGGGCCTCTGCTGCAGGCTCCGCCCCGAACCACAGCCCCCGTGGGCGCGGGCCGGCCGGCGGGGGCGGTCTCTTTACCGGGACGTAGCCCCTTTAAGGAGGGGTGGCCCCGCCGGTGGCGTTGCCGTTTTAAGGGAACGGGGGCCCGCATGCGTCCCCACCCTCAATAAACCCGCTTCAGCCGCTGAGTCTTGCGTCATCGCTTCTGTGGGGTGTACGTGGGGTGGGGCACGTCACGCCCCGCCTCCTACGACGTCACGACTGCGCGCTGACCCGGATGTTGTTGCCGCCGCGGCCGCAGGATGGGGACGATCGTGCCGCTGCTCCGGACCGTCCCCGCGCCGGGCACCGAGCGGCGCGCTGCGTGACGTCAGCACGGTGATGTAACAACCCTCTTTCCCTCCAATCCCATCCTCGCCCGCACCGTCCGGTAGCGGCGCGGCCCCCCCCCCCCCCCCCCACCTCCCGCTGCCGTCCCCGGTTCCGGTCCTGCGTCTGCGCAGAGCCGTGTCCGACCCCACCCCCCCCCCCCGCAATGGCGGCTCCGGGGGGCGGGGCCGCGCTGGAGGAGGAGTGCGAGGTGGTCCGCGTGCGCGTCAAGGTGAGGGGCGTGGCCTCGGGGAGGGGGCGGGGCGTCGCCTGGTGGGCGGGGCTAACACGTGGGCGTGGCCAACGAGGGGCGGGCCAATGAGAGGGTGTGCTTTGAGGCGCTGCTGCCGCGGCAACGGGACGCGGCCGCCGTGTTGGGCCCGCTCAGAGCCAGGGCTGGGGAGGGGTCTCCGGGGCTCGCCCCCGGTGCCCCCCCGGTTACTGCCGCCCCGCCGCAGAAGAGCGAGGGGCTGCAGCCGCCCGAGTTTCGCTCCTTCGCCGTGGACCCGCAGATCACGTCCCTGGACGTGCTGCAGCACATCCTGGCCCGCGCCTTCGACCTGCAGGGGTGAGCCCTGCGCCCCCCCCCGCCACTGCCTGAGCCCCGGCGGGGGGTTCCAGTCACTGAACCCGCCTCGGGTCCCCCCCTGCCGCAGGAAGAAGAGCTTCTCCATCAGCTTCGCCGCTCGAGACCCGCAGGGCCAGGAGAGCTTCGTGCCACTGCTGAGCGATGGGGACCTGGCGGCTGCCTTTGCCTGCGCCCGGCCTGCGCTGCGCCTGCGCCTCGACGTGCGGCCCCCAGCTGAGAGTGAGGGGGGAGGATCGGGGGGGGGGTCAGAGAGAGAAGACAGCCCGGTCCCCAGTGAGCCCCCCATCTCCCTATCACCCTGTACCCCCATCTCCCTAGTCCACTACACTCCCATCTCTGTGCTCCTCTCCCACTCTTCCCCTATGTTCCTATTCCCCTAGACTTCTATCTCCCTGTGCCTGTTAATGCCCCCATCCCCCTTTTTCTCCTGTTTCCCCCCTACTGAAGGGGAACATCCATGAGGGGTGCCCATGAGTGGGTGTCAGGAAGGCGACCCTGGTGCCTGGGTGCCCAATGGAATGACCCCAGCCTGTGGGTGCTGCAGGCCCGCTGCTGGAGGACTGGGACATCATCAGCCCGCGGGAGGTGGCGGCCGTGGAGCCGCTCCCTGAGCGCCGCTCGCTGCTGGCTGCAGCTCTGCCCTTCACCCAAGCCCTGCTGGCACAGGTGAGTGGCGCTTGGGGTGCCCCCCCCACTCCCAGCGCTTCCAGTCCCCTCCTCGTGCTCCCAGTCCCCTCCCTGTGCTCCCAGTCCCCTCCTGGCTCCATCCCGGATGCATTTCCCACAGGTTGGCCGGACGCTGGCCCGGGCGCAGGCTGCCCTGGCATGGCCTGAGGGGTCCCCCCCATCACCCCCGCTGCCACCCCCACCCTGTGCCCCACTGAGCGACGCTGACCTCCGTGCGTACCTGGGCCCTGGCGGGCGGCTGCTGCGGCCCCATGACCTGCGGCTCCACGTCTACCATGGTGGTGTCGAGCCCGGCCTGCGCAAGGTGTGTGCTCCCCATGTCCGTCCCCCCCCACCCTGGGTGATGTGGGTCAGACCCAGCTGGGAGCTCAGCCCTTTGTGGGTGGCTTTCCCCTGTTTCTGTAGTGGGCATGAGGTGCTGTGCAGGTCATGTCTCTGCTCCTTTCTGCTTTCTGAAGGGGCTCCAAGGGTGCTGGGGAGGGACATTCACCAGGGGCTGCAGCAGTAGGGCAAGGGGGAATGCATTCAGACTGGAACAGGGGAAGCTCAGGTTGGATCTAAGGAAGTTCTTCCCTGTGCGGGTGGTGGGACACTGCAATGGGTTGTCCAAAGAGGGAAACGATCCATCCCTGCAGCATGTTCAAGCCCAGCTTGGACAGGGCTCATGCACCACCCTATTGGTGTGTCCCTGCCTATCCAACCCCCTCATTCAACCCTTCCCCACCCACCCCACCCCACAGCACCCTGACCCTGTGCCCATCCTGATGCAGGTGGTGTGGCGCTACCTGCTCAATGTCTTCCCGCCGGGGCTCTCGGGGCAGGAGCGCTTGGCTCACCTGCGCCACAAGGCGGGCGAGTACGCGGTGCTGAAGGAGGTGCTGGCGGCACGGGCGGCCCCCGCCGAGCTGGCGCTGGTGGCGGCCGCCGTGCGCAAGGACGTGGTGCGCACCGACCGCGGGCACCCCTACTTCGGCGGCCCCGAGGAGGGGCACCCGCACTTGGCTGCGCTGCAGGCGCTGCTCACCACCTTCGCGCTGGGCCACCCGCGCCTCTCCTACTGCCAGGGCATGTCGGACGTGGCGGCGCCGCTCTTGGCCGTGCTGGATGATGAAGCTCAAGCTTTCCTCTGCTTCTGCTCCCTCATGCGCCGCCTTGGACCCCGCTTCCGGCCTGGTGGCCGGGGCCTGGCCCGTGCCTTTGCCCACCTCCGGCGCCTCCTGCGCCGTGCAGACCCCCCATTCTGGGCCTTCCTGGCTGCCCGTGGAGCCCACGACCTCCTCTTCTGCTATCGCTGGCTCCTGCTGGAGCTCAAGCGTGAGTTTGCCTTCGAGGATGCCCTCAGGGTGCTGGAGATCACTTGGAGCTCGCTGCCACCTGCCCCACCGCCCCCCCCCGATGGGGTTCCCCTCCTTGGAGCCCCCCTGGGCCCTCGCCGGGCTCGCCGGGGGCTGCGGGAGCGACGTGGGCTGAGGCCACGGCCCCCCCGGCGCCTCCGCCGGCAGCAGCAGCGCATGGGGGCTGCTGTGGATGGGCAGGAGGGCTCCAATGATGGGTCCAAGGTCTCTTTGGGTGGCCCAGAGGCTCTCAAGAGGTTTGGGGATGAGCAAGAGACACCAAAGAGTTCCAGGGGTGTCCCAGAGGGGCTTGGGAGCTCCAGGGTTATCCAGAGCTGTGGGGATGAGCAAGAGGAGCTCCAGAGCTCCAACATCATCAAGGATGGTTCTGGGGGCAGCTGTGAGAAGCTTGAGGTCTTTGGTGGTGGCCAAGCTTGTCCTGACCAAAAGGGCTGGGAGATCTCCCAGGATGTCCATGGCAGTAACAAGGACCTTGGGGAGGTCCAGGGTGATGCCAGTGCTCCAAGGGGTCTCCAAGAGCATCCCGAAGCCTCCAGTGATGGTGGCCAAGATGCCAGTGGCCTCAGGGACACAGGAGAAGCCCAAGAGCCAGGTGTCTCCAAGCAGACCCATGGAGCTCACCATGTCTCCAAGAAGCCACATGGAGATCGGGATGCCCTGGAGAAGTCCGTCCAAGACCACAGTGCTTCCAAGGCAATCGGGGGACACCCCTATGTGCCCAAAGACATCAGAGGAGACCTTGAGCTCCTCCATGTGCTTGGTGACACCCTCAAGGAGGTCAGCGGCAACTACTCCTGCTCCCTTGGACAGGGTGGTGAAGACCCCACAGAGGTTGATAGAGACCCCAAAGAGGGTGAAGACCTCAGACAGGTTGGTGAAGACCCCACAGAGGTCCCTAAAGATCCCAGTGAGGTTGATGGAGAGCCCAAAGAAGTTGGTAAAGGCCCCGGTGAGGTTGATGGGGACCCCACAGAGGTTGGTGTAAATCCCATAGAGGTATATGAGGACCCCACAGATGTCTCTAAAGACCCCAGTGAGGTTGATGGGGAGCCCAAAGAGATTGGTAAAGGCCCCAGTGAGGTTGATGGGGACACCAGAGAGGTTGGTGTATATCCCATAGAGGTACATGATGATCCCATAGAGTTACGTGAAGCCCCCATAGAGGTACAGGAGGACCCCATAGAGTTACATGAGGCCCCTAGTGTGGGCAGCACCCCTGCTGAGGACCCCTGGGGAGGTGCTTGGCCTTGGGAAGCTTCAAGTTCCTCTTCCTCTTCCTCCTCCTCTTCCTCCTCAGAGGACGAGGTCGGGGTGGAGGATGACGGGGCCCCGCTGCCGCCGCCAGAAGAGCTGGGCCAGGGGAACCCCTTCCTGCTCTTCCTGTGCCTGGCCATGCTGCTGGAGCAGCGGGAGGCGGTGATGGCGCGCGCCGGGGACTACAACGAGGTGGCCATGCACTTTGACCGCCTGGTGCGGCGCCACCACCTGCCCCGCGTCCTGCACCGCGCCAAGGGGCTCTTTGCACGCTACCTGGAGGGCTGGGGGGGGGCACCCCCGGGGGGGCACGGCACGGGGTAAATGGAGGCGGGGAGGGATGGGGGGGTTGAAAAGGGGAAGGGGGGGGAATGGGGGAACGCAGTGATGATGCGTGGGGGTTATGGGGCGTCATGGGGAGCCATAGGGCAGTGTGGGGACCCCCTGGACAGCACATGGGGACCCATAGGATAACGTGGGGGCACCGTGGGGAGCCCTAGGTCAGTATGGGGACCCGTAGGGCAAGGTGGGGATCCTATGGACAGCACATGGGGACCTGTTGGTCCATTTTGGGGACCCACAGACCACTGTGCGGACTCCCAGGTCAACATGGGGACCTGTAGGCCCATATGAGGGCCCGATTGATCCCCTATAGGGGACCTGTAAGGAATAAATGGACCCCTTGGAGACAGTCCAGTATGGACCATTATGAACCTCTACATCCGAGCTGGGAACTCCTGATCTGCATTGCCTTGGGCCAGGCCAGTATGGACCATGACGGACCAGGATGGGTCTGGATTGGACCAGTACAACTCCATCAACTGGAATCGCTGCTTTGACATTGCCTTCAGCACTCCCAGTATGGACTAGTAAGGACCAGCATGGCAGCCCAGTGGGAGTTCTTCACCTGTGTGGCCTTGTGTCCTTCCACAATGGAACAGTATCGACCAGTGGGGCGCACTGACTGGGATCTAATGCACATATGGCTTCTTCCAGTATGGACTGTTGCGCTCCAGTTCCTGCCCCCTGGCCCAGGTTCCTTTTACCCACTCCTTATTTATTGCCCCCTCCCCCCCCCCACCGGGGGGGTATTTTGGCATCTGGGATCTGTGGGGTGCTGGAGACGTCAATAAACCTGATGCCTGTGACTGGTGGTTGGGATTCCCAATATGGGCTGGGCAGCGATGGTGGTCTCTGCTCTGGTGTGGTAAGAGGGGTGGAATCTTCCAAGTGTTCCCATGTCCCTCCCAGTGTCCCCAGTTTTAGTCCCATCACTGCCTGCATTGGCTGAGGCTGTTCCCAATTACCCTTCCATCGCCTCCCATTGCTTCCCATTGCCTCCTGTCGTCCCCCCATCGCCCCCCATTGCTTCCCATCACCTCACATTGCCTCCCGTCACCTCCCGTCGCCCCCCCATTGCCCCCCATCGCCTCTCATCGCCTCCCAGTCACCCCCAGTTCTCCCCCCACCCCGGAGGTGACGTCTCGGCCACCTCAGGCTTTTGGGTGCTTCCGGGCGGAAGAGGCCTCTGCAGGGACCCAGGCACTGGGGGGGGTCCCAGGCACTGAGGTGTCCGAGAGCACCCAGGGATGAGCCGCGGGGGGGCCCCGGGGGGGGGGCACGTCCCCTCGGCGCTGCTGCAGCCCCAGGAGAACCTGCGACTGTTTGAGCTCCTGGGCAGGAAATGTGTGGTGAGGAGGGGAAGGGCACTGGGGCTCCCGTGGGGCCCATAAAGCATTTAGGGGCCTCCTTGGAGGTCTCATTGGGGTAAATGGAGGTCTGGAGGAAGCTGGGGGGGCCTAAAGGGGTGGGGGCTCCCATGGCTGTGCTTGGCGGGGGGTTTTGGGGGCCCTATGGAGGGGTTTGGGGGGGCAAAGGGTGGTTTTGGGGGCTCTCTGGGGTCTCTGTAGAGCTCTGTCGGGCTCTCTGGGTTTCTCTGGGGGCTCTATGGTCGTCTCTGGGGCTCTATAGCGGTCTCTGTGGGTCTCTAACGTGCTCTACGTGTCTCTATGGGAGCTCTCTGGCGCTCTCTGGGTACTCTATAGGGGTCTCTATGGATCTCTATGGGGCTCTATGCGGCACTATGGGCTCATGCTGTCCCCGCAGGCGCTGGTGACGGCGGTGGCGCAACTCGTGGTGGCTGAGCCGGGGGGAGTGGGGGGCGCCGCGGGGGGGGCCTGGGCCCGGCGCTGCAGCGGCGCCGTTTGCCTGGTGCGGGACAGTGCCCGGCGCTCCTACTTCATCCGGCTCTACGAGCTGGGCGTGAGTGCAGGGGCCCGGGGGGGGGGCATGGGGGGGGCTCTATGGGGCTCTACGGGAGTCCCAGAGGTCTCTCGCGCGGGGGGGGGTCTTGGGAGGGTCCTGGGTTCTCTGGGAGTCTCTCATAGGGGTCTCTGGGGGGTTCCTGGGGGTCAATGGGGGTGGTCCCGGGGAGGAGTCTCTCAAGGGGGCCTCTCATAGGGGTCCCTGGGGGGTGTCTCTGGGTCTCCCAGGGGATCTCTGGGGGGTCCCGGGGGGGGGGGCTCTTTGGGGTGTCTCTCATAGGAGTCTCTGGGGGGGTCCCGGGGGTCTCTGAGGTCTCTGGGGGGGGTCTCTGACAGGGGTCTCTGACAGGGGGCTGTTGGGGGGGCTCTGTCCCAGGCGGGGGCGCTGCGCTGGGAGCAAGAGCTGCAGGGGAGGATGGGCTACACGGCCCGCACCCCCTTCTTCCACACCTTCGCCTCCGACGTGAGTGGGCGGGGCCACAGGGAAGGGAAGGGGCGGAGCCTCGGGGAAGGGGTGGAGCCAAAGGGAGGGGAAGCTCCGGGGCCTCTGGGTTTTGAAGGCTGGGTGGGCAGGGTTTCGGGGTGGGTGGAGCCAAGTGAATGTGGGATGGGCTACGGGTGTTAGGCTGGGCAGCGGGTGGGGCCGAGGGATGGGGCTTGGCACATGTGGGCTTGACCAAGGGCCAGGGATTGCTGCACGTGGGCAGGAACAAAGGGGAGGGGCTTATGACATAGGGGCGGGGCTAAGGGGGTGGGGTGGGGCTTATGACCCGTGGGGGGCTACTCGCTGCCTGTGGGCAGGACCCATGGGGCAGCATCCCGATTGGCTGTGCAGGAGGGCCAGGCCGGGCTGAACTTCGCTGACGAGGGGGAGGCGGCCGCCTTCGAGGCGCTGGTCCAGGAGCGGCTGCACCGGCGCCAGCAGCGGGCGGGTGAGAGCGGCCCCGTGGCCCGCCCCCAGGGCCCCCAGGGCCCCCGGTGCACTGGGGCAGCCTCGCACTCACACCCTCTCCTGTCTCTCCACAGAGAAGCGGCAGCTCCCGCCTCTGCCCCCCCCCGGTGATGGTGAGTCCCCCTGCATTGAGGGAGGCAGAACTGGAGGGCACAATGGGTCCTGTGGGGTGCGACACCAACAGCCACCTGTCCCCCCCACAGAGTGTCCTGGGGACCTGTCCCGCACCCCCATGGCCCCTGGTGATGGCAGCGGTGAGTGTCTGCTCCGCAGCGGCATCTTGCAGCTCCACAGTGGGGGTCTTGCTGCTCTACAGAGAGTTACTATGATGTATCGTGTCCTTTGCAGCACCTCTACTGCCAGTGGTGCCCATCAGCAACCCTGACATCACAGCATCCCGCTACCGGGGGCTGCCCAGCCCCACAGATGGACCCACAGTGTGTCCCACAGCCGGGGAGCAGAAGAAAAGCCGCAAGAAGATCTCTAAGGCCGACATCGGTGCCCCTTCCGGCTTCAGGTGGGTCTGGCAATGGGAATGTGAGGGGCTGTATAAGGCAGAGGAGAGACCTCCATGTGGGCCCAGCTGTGGGACAACATCTGCTCATCCTCCATCATCCCAGGCACGTCGGTCACGTCGGTTGGGACCCCAGTAATGGCTTTGATGTAGGTGTCTCCTGCTCCTGCTTTGCCCCCGCTGCCCTGGGGCACTGCTGTGGGGCTGACACGAGCTGTGGGACGCAGGTGGCTGCACTGGACCCTGCTCTCCGGGCACTCTTCACCCAGGCTGGCATCACTGAGGTGCAGTTGGCTGACGCCGAGACCTCCCGCCTCATCCATGACTTCATCACTGAACGGGGTGGGCTGCAGGCAGTGCGGGAGGAGCTGCAGCGCCAGGGTCAGCCCCCCTCCCCCCATGCTCATTAACATGCGAATTATAACACACTAATTAACATCTCTCCCACCCCAACAGGTCCCCCTCTCCCACCGAGCCGAGGGGCTGCCCCTCCTCCTCCTCCTCCGCTCCTCCCCGGTCCCTCCCGAAGCCGCACGGGGCCGCTGCCCCCACTGCCAGGGGGCGCCCTGCCACCCCCCCGTGGGGGCCCCGCCCTTCCCGCGGTGGCCCCGCCCTCCCGGCCCGTGGCTCCGCCCCCTGGACGTGGCCCAGCCCCCCCGGGGGCCACCGCTGCTCCGCCTCCTCCTCCCCCGCCCCCTCTGCCGGCCACCTCCGGTGGAGGCCCTGTACCCCCCCTGGGGCGGGGGGCGCTGCTGGACCAGATCCGCCAAGGGGTGACCCTGAACAAGGTCAGTGGAGGGGGTTTGGGGTGCCCCATGAGTCCCCGACGCTAGAGGGGGGTGCGCCATGAGTCCCTGGGGCTGAGGGGATTTGGTGGCGTTTGTCTGCCCCCATGACCCCACCTTACCCACCTCAGACCCCCGAGTGCCCTGAGAGCAGCAGCGGTGGCACCGGCTCTGGGGGGCTGGTGGGGGCCCTCATGGATGTGATGCAGAAGCGCAGCAGAGCCATCCACTCCTCAGGTGAGCTCTCGTGGTGGGGGGGATGACACATACCCCACAGCCCCTGCCCTCCCCCCTTGACACCCCACCTGACCCCCCCCTATTCCTGCAGACGAGGGTGAAGAACTCGAGGAGGAGGGTGAAGAAGATGAGTGGGATGACTGAGCACCCCCAGCCCCACCAGGCACAGACTGAACCCCCACCCTGAAGGACCCCTTCCCCCAGTCTCACTTTGGCAGGAGGCCACCATTAAAGGCATCGCTAATCACCACTAATGAGCATTAACGATCGTTATTGAAGGGATGTGTGTGGGGGGGAAGAAGTGGAATGCCCATGCAAGGAGTGTGCAAGAAGCATGCACTGGGTCTGCAATGAGTGTGTGTCATGGTTTAAGGCCAGCTGGCAACCTAGAACAATGCAGCCGCTCACTCATTCCCGCCCCTTCCTCTCTCCCGCTCCTGGAGGGATGGGGAGGAGAATGGAAAGAATGTCACTCCCACCGGTTGAGATAAGAACACTCCAGTAACTAAAATATAACACAAACCACTGCTGCTACCACCACCGAGAATAATGATAAGGTGAATAACAAGGAAAGAGAATAAAACTGGTCACCACCTGCTGACTGATTCCCAGCCCAAGCCGAGCAGTGATCCAGCCCTTCGGGTCACTGCCCCCAGTTTATATACTGGCCATGATGTGTTGTGGTATGAAACACCTCTTTGGCTATTTAGGGTCAAGTGTCCTGGTTCCTCCTGGCTTCCCCTCCTCCCTGACAGAGAATGAGACTCAGGAAGTCCTTGGTCAGAGTACACATTACTGAGCAAAAACTAAAAATATCGGTGTTATCAGTGCTGTTCCCAGACTGGAAGTCAAAACCACAGCACTGCACCAGCTAATAAGAAGGAGAAAAATGTCTACTACTGCTGAACCCATAACAGTGTGCAGGGGTGTGCAATGAGTGTGCAATTGGTGTAATCAAACGACAAACCTCTGCTGTAGAGCCAGGACAGAAAGCTGCTGCTGGGGATGTTCTGCAGACAGCGAGCTCTGCAGCGCTGCCAACACCTTTGCTGTCGCTCCTTGATTACCCACCTAAACGTCTAACTGTGTGCAGCTTATGCGGCGTACACTCCTGGCCGCCGTGCAGCACAGTGAGAAGAGCACGAACATTTGGCTTCTGCTCCCACAGGAGAAGAGCCAGGAGGGAAAGTTGGCGGTGGGCATCTTCAGCACACGGTGCGCTTTGCAATGGTGACACACACATTGCTGTTGCTCCTCACTTTCCTACCTCAACGTCCATTTGAGTCCAACACCACTGATGCCTGGTCTTGTCTGAGTACAGCAGAGTAGCGCACGAACATTTGAACTCTGCTCCCACAGCCGAAGATCCAGGATAGAAACCTGGTGCTGGGAGTTTTCAGCACACAGTGAGCTTTACAACGGTGCCACTCACATTGCTGTCGCACCTCGCTTTTCCACCTAGAAGTCTATTTGAATCCAACATCTCCAGTGCCTGCTGTCCAGCAGCAGAGTGAGTAGATCATGGGTTAGGGTTCAGAGCCTCAGCCACAGTCTCATCTCCAAAGTCAGAACCCTAGAGTCTAAGCCATAGAGTCTCAGCAACAATCTCAGCACCAGAGTCTCAGCTTCAGAGTATCAGCCAGTAGGGTAAGGGTTAGGGTTAGGGGTGCCTTACATCTAATACACCTATTAACCCATGTTGTGTTAGTGGGAGTTCTGAGCAGTGAGGCCGCCTCGAGATGCATGGCAATATGCACGCTAAGTAGAGGGCCTCCTGCAGGAGGGGAGGGTGGGGGACAATGTCAGAACGGCAGGAAGAGGTTTGAAACGTGGTGTTGCTATGTAGTATCTGAGCCAGAATGTCTGAATGTCTGAGAACACACTTAGAGGTGCCTGGGAGGGGAATTGAGGGAGTGCGGCGACCAGGAGCGTGGCGAACAGAGCCGGCAAACAGAGAGCGTCGAGGCAGAGGGTCGAGGCAGTTTGCGCGGCAGTTCGCGCGGGCAGGCGAGCGGGCAGGGGAGCGTTCCAACCGCCTCATCGAGAGGACTCGCCTGGAGTACAGGAGGGGGAAGGAGTGCTGAGGGACGTAGACGGATTGATTGACCGGATAGATCATGGTTACAACACGATCGAAAGCTGCAGTGAGTACTAATGTGGGTATCCAGACTGAGCCTTCCTGCAGACATGCAGCTGTGCAGGTCTCTGGCTGCAGCGAATGCCTGAGCCTGGCACTTGTATTGGAGGGAGCCAGTGACACTGCTTGTGTTCGCTGTGAGCAAATAACTGACCTGCTCAGGCAGGTGGCTGAACTGAGGGAGGAGGTAGAAAGGTTGAGAGCCATTAGAGAGTGTGAAAGTGAAATAGATTGGTGGAACCGCACCCTAAGGCAAGGGCAGAGGGAAGTGGCTCAACAAGTTATGGATCCCCTTCCCTCCTACCATCAGACAGAAGGAGAGAGCTTAATGGACAAGGATGGATGGAGGGAGGTTCCTCCTCGGAGAGGTAAGCAAAAACCCTCACAATCCCTTCCTCCCTCCCAATTGCCCTTGAATAACAGGTACGAGGTCTTGGAAATTCAGGGCCAGGTGAATGGAGATGGTGAGGCAAATCTATCTAGTGAGTCACCCAGGGCTAGTCACTCACCCCCATGCCTCAGAACTTCCCCAACCAAGAAGAAAAGAAGAGTAATTGTGGTGGGTGACTCCCTTCCGAGGGGAACAGAAGGGCCCATTTGTCGACCGGATCCACCCCACAGGGAGGTCTGCTGCCTGCCTGGGGCTCGGATTAGAGATGTTAAAAAGAAGCTCTCTGAACTGGTGCAGCCGTCTGACTACTACCCACTGCTGGGCTTTCAGGTTGGCAGTGACGAAATTATTACGAGGAACGTCAGGGCAATGAAGAGAGACTACAGGGCCCTGGGACGGCTGGTTAAAGGGTCTGGAGCGCAAGTGGTGTTTGCCTCCATACCTGTTGCAAGCGAGGGTGAAGGGATGTATAAGAAGACTCTGCAGGTTAATGTATGGCTACGTGACTGGTGCCAAAGGTTTGGGTTTTTCAGTCACGGGCTGCTGTATGGGACACCAGGCGGGATGCACCAGTCCCAGAGAGGAAAAAGGGGTTTGGGGCAGGGGTTAGCAGGGTTCATTGACAGGGCTTTAAACTGGTTATGAAGGGGATTTAACTGGGCCGAGCCCAAGAGGAACACGCTAGGGATTGAAGGATGGCGGGCTAAGGAGGACTATCAATCTCTTGTTTCACTTGTGGGAAAGGATAGCTCTTTAGACCCTGTCCCGCAGGGGAAAAAGGGTACTAGGACTGGCTCCCTGAAATGCCTGTACACCAATGCACGCAGCATGGGGAATAAACAGGAGGAGTTAGAAGTCTGTGTGCGGGCTAAAGGTTATGATCTAGTGGCGATTACAGAGACATGGTGGGACAGTTCACATGACTGGAATGTGGTCATGGATGGCTATGTCCTTTTTAGGAAAGATAGGTCAGCGAAGCGAGGTGGTGGAGTTGCTCTTTACGTGAGAGAGCAACTAGAATGTATTGAGTTCTGTCCGGGGTCGGATGAGGAGCAAGTGGAATGTCTGTGGGTACGAATCAAGGGGCTGACTGGCACGGGTGATACAGTTGTGGGGGTCTATTACAGACCTCCTGATCAGGACGAAGGAGTTGATGAGGCTTTCTACAGGCAACTGGAAGTAGCCTCGCGACTACATGCCTTAGTCGTCGTGGGGGACTTTAATTACCCCGATATTTGCTGGAAGACTCACACAGCCAGTCATTCACAGTCTAGGAGGTTCCTCGAGTGCATCGATGATAATTTCTTAATGCAAATGGTGGACGTACCAACTAGGGGAGCAGCGCTGCTAGATTTAGTACTCGCCAACAAGGAGGGTTTGGTCAAAGTGGTGACGGTCAATGGCAGCCTTGGCTGCAGTGACCATGAGATGGTGGAGTTTAGGATCCTGTGTGGGAGGAATAGAATACCTAGCAAAGCCACAGTTCTGGATTTCCGAAGGGCCAACTTTGGCCTCTTCAGTCAACTGCTAAGGGAGGTCTCATGGGAAAGTGTACTAGGCGGTAAAGGGGCTCAAGATAGTTGGTTAGCATTCAAGGACCGCTTCTTCCAAGCTCAGGATCGGAGCGTCCCAATAAGTAGGAAGTCAAGTAAGGGATCTAGGAGACCGGCGTGGTTAAACAAGGAGCTGCTGGGCAAACTCAAGTGGAAAAGGAGAATCTATGGATTATGGAAGGAGGGGCTGGCCGCTTGGGAGGAATATAGGACAGTTGTTAGAGGATGTAGGGAGGCAATTAGGACAGCTAAGGCCTCCTTGGAACTCAATCTTGCTAGTCGGGTTAAAGACAATAGAAAGGGCTTCTTCAAATACATAGCAAATAAAACTAACACAAGAGGCAATATAGGCCCACTGCTGAACGAAGTGGGTACCCTGGAGACAGAGGATATAAAGAAGGCAGAGGTGCTGAATGCCTTCTTTGCCTCTGTCTTTACTCCTGCAGACTCTCCCCGAGGGCCCCGGATTTCTATAGCCCCAGAAGGAGTCAGGACAAAGGAGGAGTTTGCTTTGGTAGATGAGGATTGGGTTAGGGATCAGCTATGCAAACTGGACATCTGTAAATCGATGGGTCCGGATGGAATGCACCCACGGGTGCTGAGGGAGCTGGCGGAGGTCATTGCTAGGCCACTTTCCATTATCTTTGGTAAGTCGTGGGAAACGGGCGAGGTGCCTGAGGACTGGCGGATGGCAAAGGTCACACCAATCTATAAGAAGGGCAAGAAGGAGGACCCGGGTAATTATAGACCGGTCAGCCTTGCCTCCATCCCTGGAAAGGTGATGGAACAACTTATTCTTGACTCCATCACTAGGCATATCAAGGATGAGGGGGTCATTAAGAACAGCCAACATGGTTTTATGAGGGGGAAGTCATGTATGACCAACCTTATAGCCTTCTATGAGGAAGTGACTAGGTGGAGGGATGATGGTAGAGTGGTAGATGTAGTTTTTCTTGATTTCAGTAAGGCATTTGATACTGTCTCCCACAGCATCCTCATAGATAAGCTAAAGAAGTGTGGGCTTGACGATCAAGTAGTGAGGTGGATCGAGAACTGGTTGAAAGGAAGAAGGCAGAGAGTTGTGGTCAATGGCGCAGAATCTAGCTGGAGGTCTGTGACTAGTGGAGTTCCTCAGGGGTCGGTGCTGGGACCGGTGCTGTTTAATATTTTCATCAATGACCTGGATGAGGGAACTGAGTGCACCCTCAGCAAGTTTGCTGATGACACAAAACTGGGAGGAGTGGCTGACACACCAGAGGACTGTGCTGCCATTCAGCGAGACCTGGACAGGCTGGAGAGTTGGGCAGGGAGAAACTTGATGAAATTTAACGAGGGCAAGTGTAGAGTCTTGCATCTGGGGAAGAACAACCCCATGGACCAGTACAGGTTGGGGGTTGACCTGCTGGAAAGTAGCGAAGGGGAAAGGGACCTGGGGGTCCTGGTGGATAGGAGGATGACCATGAGCCAGCAATGTGCTCTTGCGGCCAAGAAGGCAAGTGGCATCTTAGGGTGCATTAGAAAGGGAGTGGTTAGTAGGTCAAGAGAGGTTCTCCTCCCCCTCTACTCAGCCTTGGTGAGGCCGCATCTGGAATATTGCGTCCAGTTCTGGGCCCCTCTGTTCAAGAAGGACAGGGAATTGCTTGAAGGAGTCCAGCGCAGAGCCACGAAGATGATTAAGGGAGTGGAACATCTCCCTTATGAGGAGAGGCTGAGGGAGCTGGGTCTCTTTAGCTTGGAGAAGAGGAGACTGAGGGGTGACCTCATCAATGTTTACAAATATGTAAAGGGTGGGTGTCAGGATGATGGAGCTAGGCTTTTTTCAGTGATATCCAGTGATAGGACAAGGGGCAATGGGTGTAAACTGGAGCATAGGAAGTTCCACGTTAACATCAGGAAGAACTTCTTTACTATAGAGACCCTACGGACCCTATAGAGACCCTAGGAACCCTATAGAGACCCTAGGAACCCTATAGAGACCCTATAGAGACCCTAGGGATCCTATAGAGACCCTATAGAGACCATAGATACCCTATAGAGACCCTATAGAGACTCTAGGGAACCTATAGAGACCCTAGGAACCCTATAGAGACCCTATAGAGACCCTAGGGATCCTATAGAGACCCTATAGAGACACTAGGGACCCTATAGAGATCCTATAGAGACACTAGAGACCCTATAGAGACCCAAGAGACCCTATAGAGACCCTAGAGAGACCCTAGAGACCCTATAGAGACCCTAGGAACCCTATAGAGACCCTATAGAGACCCTAGGGACCCTATAGAGACCCTAGGAACCCTATAGAGACCCTATAGAGACCCTAGGGACCCTATAGAGACCCTATAGAGACACTAGAGACCCTATAGAGACACTATAGAGACCCTAGAGACCCTATAGAGACCCTAGGGACCCTATAGAGACCCTAGGAACCCTATAGAGACCCTATAGAGACCCTAGGGACCCTATAGAGACCATATAGAGAACCTAGAGACCCTATAGAGACCCTATAGAGACCCTATAGAGACCCTAGGGACCCTATAGAGACCCTATAGAGACCCTAGAGAGACCCTAGAGACCCTACAGAGACCCTAGAGAGACCCTAGAGACCCTATAGAGACCCTAGGGACCCTATAGAGACCCTAGGAACCCTATAGAGACCCTATAGAGACCCTAGGGACCCTATAGAGACCCTATAGAGGCCCTAGAGACCCTATAGAGACCCTATAGAGACCCTAGGAACCCTATAGAGAACGTATAGAGACCCTAGAGACCCTATAGAGACCCTAGAGAGACCCTAGAGACCCTATAGAGACCCTAGAGAGACCCTAGAGACCCTATAGAGACCCTAGGGACCCTATAGAGACCCTATAGAGACCCTAGGGACCCTATAGAGACCCTATAGAGACACTAGAGGCCCTATAGAGACCCTATAGAGGCCCTAGATACCCTATAGAGACACTAGGGAACCTATAGAGACCCTAGAAACCCTATAGAGACCCTATAGAGACCCTAGGGACCCATTAGAGTCCCTATAGAGACCCTAGGGACCCTATAGAGACCCTAGGAACCCTATAGAGACCCTATAGAGACCCTATAGAGAACCTAGGGACCCTATAGAGACCCTATAGAGACACTAGAGACCCTATAGAGACCCTATAGAGACCCTAGGAAACCTATAGAGACCGTATAGAGACCCTAGAGACCCTATAGAGACCCTATAGAGACCCTAGACACCCTATAGAGACCCTAGAGAGACCCTAGAGACCCTATAGAGACCCTAGAGAGACCTTAGAGACCCTATAGAGACCCTAGGGACCCTATAGAGAACCTAGGAACCCTATAGAGACCCTATAGAGACCCTAGGGACCCTATAGAGACCCTATAGAGACACTAGAGACCCTATAGAGACCCTATAGAGACCCTAGGAACCCTATAGAGTCCCTAGGGAACTTATAGAGACACTAGGAACGCTATAGAGACCCTATAGAGACCCTAGGGACCCTATAGAGACCCTATAGAGACCCTAGAGACCCTATAGAGACCCTATAGAGACCCTAGGAACCCTATAGAGACCCTATAGAGACCCTAGGGACCCTATAGAGACCCTATAGAGACACTAGAGACCCTATAGAGACCCTATAGAGACCCTAGAGACCCTATAGAGACCCTAGGGAACATATAGAGACCCTAGAGACCATATAGAGACCCTATAGAGACCCTAGGGAACCTATAGAGACCCTAGGAACCCTATAGAGACCCTATAGAGACCCTAGGGTTCCTATAGAGACCCTATAGAGACCCTAGGGACCCTATAGAGACCCTAGAGAGACCCTAGAGACACTATAGAGACCCTAGGAACCCTATAGAGACCCTATAGAGACCCTAGGGACCCTATAGAGAACCTATAGAGACCCTAGAGACCCTATAGAGACCCTAGAGAGACCCTAGAGACCCTATAGAGACCCTAGGGACCCTATAGAGACCCTAGGAACCCTATAGAGACCCTATAGAGACCCTAGGGACCCTATAGAGACCCTATAGAGACACTAGAGACCCTATAGAGACACTATAGAGACACTAGAGACCCTATAGAGACCCTATAGAGACCATATAGAGCCCTAGGAACCCAATAGATACCCTATAGAGACCCTAGGGACCCTATAGAGACCCTAGAGAGACCCTAGAGACCCTATAGAGACCCTAGGGACCCTATAGAGACTCTAGGAACCCTATAGAGACCCTATAGAGACCCTAGGGACCCTATAGAGACCCTATAGAGACCCTAGAGACTCTATAGAGACCCTAGGAACCCTATAGAGACCCTATAGAGACCCTAGAGACCCTATAGAGACCCTAGAGAGACCCTAGAGACCCTATAGAGACCCTAGGAACCCTATAGAGACCCTATAGAGACCCTAGAGACCCTATAGACACCCTAGAGAGACCCTAGAGACCCTAGAGAGACCCTAGAGAGACCCTAGAGACACTATAGAGACCCTAGGGACCCTATAGAGACCCTAGGAACCCTATAGAGACCCTATAGAGACCCTAGGGACCCCATAGAGACCCTATAGAGGCCCTAGAAACCCTATAGAGACCCTATAGAGACCCTAGGAACCCTATAGAGACCGTATAGAGACCCTAGAGACCCTATAGAGACCCTAGACAGACCCTAGAGACCCTATAGAGACCCTAGAGAGACCCTAGAGACCCTATAGAGACCCTAGGGACCCTATAGAGACCCTATAGAGACCCTAGGGACCCTATAGAGACCCTATAGAGACACTAGAGGCCCTATAGAGACCCTATAGAGGCCCTAGAGACCCTATAGAGACCCTAGGGAACCTATAGAGACCCTAGGAACCCTATAGAGACCCTATAGAGACCCTAGGGACCCTATAGAGTCCCTATAGTGACCCTAGAGACCCTATAGAGACCCTAGGGACCCTATAGAGACCCTAGGGACCCTATAGAGATCCTATAGAGACACTAGAGACCCTATAGAGACCCTATAGAGACCCTAGGAAACCTATAGAGACCGTATAGAGACCCTAGAGACCCTATAGAGACCCTATAGAGACCCTAGAGACCCTATAGAGACCCTAGAGAGACCCTAGAGACCCTATAGAGACCCTAGGGACCCTATAGAGACCCTAGGAACAATATAGAGACCCTATAGAGACCCTAGGGACCCTATAGAGACCCTATAGAGACCCTAGAGACCCTATAGAGACCCTATAGAGACCCTAGGAACCCTATAGAGACCCTATAGAGACCCTAGGGACCCTATAGAGACCCTATAGAGACACTAGAGACCCTATAGAGACCCTATAGAGACCCTGGAGACCCTATAGAGACCCTAGGGAACCTATAGAGACCCTAGGAACCCTATAGAGACCCTATAGAGACCCTAGGGATCCTATAGAGACCCTATAGAGACCCTAGAAACCCTATAGAGATCCTATAGAGACCCTAGAGACCCTATAGAGACCCTAGAGAGACCCTAGAGACCCTATAGAGACCCTAGGAACCCTATAGAGACCCTATAGAGACCCTAGGGACCCTATAGAGACCCTAGGAACCCTATAGAGACCCTATAGAGACCCTAGAGACCCTATAGAGACCCTATAGAGACCCTATAGAGACCCTAGGGACCCTATAGAGACCCTATAGAGACCCTAGAGACCCTAGAGAGACCGTAGAGAGACCCTAGAGACCCTATAGAGACCCTAGGGACCCTATAGAGACCCTAGGAACCCTATAGAGACCCTATAGAGACCCTAGAGACACTATAGAGACCCTAGAGACCCTATAGAGACCCTAGAGAGACCCTAGAGACACTATAGAGACCCTAGGGACCCTATAGAGACCCTAGGAACCCTATAGAGACCCTATAGAGACCCTAGGGACCCTATAGAGACCCTATAGAGGCCCTAGAGACCCTATAGAGACCCTATAGAGACCCTAGGAACCCTATAGAGACCGTATAGAGACCCTAGAGACCCTATAGAGACCCTATAGAGACCCTAGAGACCCTATAGAGACCCTAGAGAGACCCTAGAGACCCTATAGAGACCCTAGAGTGACCCTAGAGACCCTATAGAGACCCTAGGGACCCTATAGAGACCCTATAGAGACCATAGGGACCCTATAGAGACCCTATAGAGACACTAGAGGCCCTATAGAGACTCTATAGAGGCCCTAGAGACCCTATAGAGACCCTAGGGAACCTATAGAGACCCTAGGAACCCTATAGAGACCCTATAGAGACCCTATAGAGACCCTAGAGACACTATAGAGACCCTAGGGACCCTATAGAGACCCTATAGAGACCCTATAGAGACCCTAGAGACACTATAGAGACCCTAGGGACCCTATAGAGACCCTAGGAACCCTATAGAGACCCTATAGAGACCCTAGGGACCCTATAGAGACCCTATAGAGGCCCTAGAGACCCTATAGAGACACTATAGAGACCCTAGGAACCCTATAGAGACCGTATAGAGACCCTAGAGACCCTATAGAGACCCTAGAGAGACCCTAGAGACCATATAGAGACCCTAGAGAGACCCTAGAGACCCTATAGAGACCCTAGAGAGACCCTAGAGACCCTATAGAGACCCTAGGGACCCTATAGAGACCCTATAGAGACCCTAGGGACCCTATAGAGACCCTATAGAGACACTAGAGGCCCTATAGAGACCCTATAGAGGCCCTAGAGACCCTATAGAGACCCTAGGGAACCTATAGAGACCCTAGGAACCCTATAGAGACCCTATAGAGACCCTAGGGACCCTATAGAGTAACTATAGTGACCCTAGAGACCCTATAGAGAACCTAGGGACCCTATAGAGACCCTAGGAACCCTATAGAGACCCTATAGAGACCCTATAGAGACCCTAGGGACCCTATAGAGTCCCTATAGTGACCCTAGAGACCCTATAGAGACCCTAGGGACCCTATAGAGACTCTAGGAACCCTATAGAGACCCTATAGAGACCCTAGGGACCCTATAGAGACCCTATAGAGACCCTAGAGACCCTATAGAGACCCTAGAGAGACCCTAGAGACCCTATAGAGACCATAGAGAGACCCTAGAGACCCTAGAGAGACCCTAGAGACCTTATAGAGACCCTAGGGACCCTATAGAGACCCTAGGAACCCTATAGAGACCCTATAGAGACCCTAGGGACCCTATAGAGACCCTATAGAGACACTAGAGACCCTATAGAGACACTATAGAGACACTAGAGACCCTATAGAGACCCTATAGAGACCATATAGAGCCCTAGGAACCCTAAAGATACCCTATAGAGACCCTAGAGACCCTAGAGACCCTATAGAGACCCTATAGAGACCCTAGGGACCCTATAGAGACCCTATAGAGACCCTAGAGACCCTATAGAGACCCTATAGACACCCTAGAGACCCTATAGAGACCCTAGAGAGACCCTAGAGACCCTACAGAGACCCTAGAGAGACCCTAGAGACCCTATAGAGACCCTAGGGACCCTATAGAGACCCTAGGAACCCTATAGAGACCATATAGAGATCCTAGAGACCCTATAGACACCCTAGAGAGACCCTAGAGACCCTATAGAGACCCTATAGAGACCCTAGGGACCCTATAGAGACCCTATAGAGGCCCTAGAAACCCTATAGAGACCCTATAGAGACCCTAGGAACCCTATAGAGACCCTATAGAGACCCTAGGGACCCTATAGAGACCCTATAGAGACACTAGAGGCCCTATAGAGACCCTATAGAGGCCCTAGAGACCCTATAGAGACCCTAGGGAACCTATAGAGACCCTAGGAACCCTATAGAGACCCTATAGAGACCCTAGGGACCCTATAGAGACCCTAGGAACCCTATAGAGACCCTATAGAGACCCTAGGGACCCTATAGAGACCCTATAGAGACACTAGAGACCCTATAGAGACACTATAGAGACCCTAGAGACCCTATAGAGAACCTAGGGACCCTATAGAGACCCTAGGAACCCTATAGAGACCCTATAGAGACCCTAGGGACCCTATAGAGACCCTATAGAGACCCTAGAGACCCTATAGAGACCCTATAGAGACCCTATAGAGACCCTAGGGACCCTATAGAGACCCTATAGAGACCCTAGAGACCCTATAGAGACCCTAGAGAGACCCCAGAGACCCTATAGAGACCCTAGGGACCCTATAGAGACCCTAGGAACCCTATAGAGACCCTATAGAGACCCTAGAGACCCTATAGAGACCCTAGAGAGACCCTAGAGACACTATAGAGACCCTAGGGACCCTATAGAGACCCTAGGAACCCTATAGAGACCCTATAGAGACCCTAGGGACCCTATAGAGACCCTATAGAGGCCCTAGAGACCCTATAGAGACCCTATAGAGACCCTAGGAACCCTAAAGAGACCGTATAGAGACCCTAGAGACTCTATAGAGACCCTATAGAGACCCTAGAGACCCTATAGAGACCCTAGAGAGACCCTAGAGACCCTAGAGAGACCCTAGAGAGACCCTAGAGACCCTATAGAGACCCTAGGGACCCTATAGAGACCCTAGGAACCCTATAGAGACCATATAGAGACCCTAGAGACCCTATAGAGACCCTATAGAGACCCTAGGGACCCTATAGAGACCCTATAGAGACCCTAGGGACCCTATAGAGACCCTATGGAGGCCCTAGAAACCCTATAGAGACCCTATAGAGACCCTAGGAACCCTATAGAGACCCTATAGAGACCCTAGGGACCCTATAGAGACCCTATAGAGACACTAGAGGCCCTATAGAGACCCTATAGAGGCCCTAGAGACCCTATAGAGACCCTAGGGAACCTATAGAGACCCTAGGAACCCTATAGAGACCCTATAGAGACCCTAGGGACCCTATAGAGACCCTAGGAACCCTATAGAGACCCTATAGAGACCCTAGGGACCCTATAGAGACCCTATAGAGACACTAGAGACCCTATAGAGACACTATAGAGACCCTAGAGACCCTATAGAGAACCTAGGGACCCTATAGAGACCCTAGGAACCCTATAGAGACCCTATAGAGACCCTAGGGACCCTATAGAGACCCTATAGAGACCCTAGAGACCCTATAGAGACCCTATAGAGACCCTATAGAGACCCTAGGGACCCTATAGAGACCCTATAGAGACCCTAGAGACCCTATAGAGACCCTAGAGAGACCCCAGAGACCCTATAGAGACCCTAGGGACCCTATAGAGACCCTAGGAACCCTATAGAGACCCTATAGAGACCCTAGAGACCCTATAGAGACCCTATAGAGACCCTAGAGACCCTATAGAGACCCTAGAGAGACCCTAGAGACCCTATAGAGACCCTAGAGAGACCCTAGAGACCCTATAGAGACCCTAGGGACCCTATAGAGACCCTATAGAGACCCTAGGGACCCTATAGAGACACTATAGAGACACTAGAGGCCCTATAGAGACCCTATAGAGGCCCTAGAGACCGTATAGAGGCCCTAGAGACCCTATAGAGACCCTAGGGAACCTATAGAGACATTAGGAACCCTATAGAGACCCTATAGAAACCCTAGGGACCCTATAGAGTCCCTATAGTGACCCTAGAGACCCTATAGAGACCCTAGGAACCCTATAGAGACCCTATAGAGACCCTATAGAGACCCTAGAGACACTATAGAGACCCTAGGGACCCTATAGATACCCTATGAACCCTATAGAGACCCTATAGAGACCCTAGGGACCCTATAGAGACCCTATAGAGGCCCTAGAGACCCTATAGAGACACTATAGAGACCCTAGGAACCCTATAGAGACCGTATAGAGACCCTAGAGACCCTATAGAGACCCTAGAGAGACCCTAGAGACCCTATAGAGACCCTAGAGAGACCCTAGAGACCCTATAGAGACCCTAGAGAGACCCTAGAGACCCTATAGAGACCCTAGGGACCCTATAGAGACCCTATAGAGACCCTAGGGACCCTATAGAGACCCTATAGAGACACTAGAGGCCCTATAGAGACCCTATAGAGGCCCTAGAGACCCTATAGAGACCCTAGGGAACCTATAGAGACCCTAGGAACCCTATAGAGACCCTATAGAGACCCTAGGGACCCTATAGAGTCCCTATAGTGACACTAGAGGCCCTATAGAGACCCTAGGGACCCTATAGAGACCCTAGGAACCCTATAGAGACCCTATAGAGACCCTATAGAGACCCTAGGGACCCTATAGAGTCCCTATAGTGACCCTAGAGACCCTATAGAGACCCTAGGGACCCTATAGAGACCCTAGGAACTCTATAGAGTCCCTATAGAGACCCTAGGGACCCTATAGAGACCCTAGGAACCCTATAGAGACCCTATAGAGACCCTAGGGACCCTATAGAGACCCTAGGAACCCTATAGAGACCCTAGAGAGACACTAGAGAGACCCTAGAGACCCTATAGAGACCCTAGGGACCCTATAGAGACCCTATAGAGACCCTAGGGACCCTATAGAGACCCTATAGAGACACTAGAGGCCCTATAGAGACCCTATAGAGACACTAGAGACCCTATAGAGACACTATAGAGACCCTAGAGACCCTATAGAGAACCTAGGGACCCTATAGAGACCCTAGGAACCCTATAGAGACCCTATAGAGACCCTAGGGACCCTATAGAGACCCTATAGAGACCCTAGAGACCCTATAGAGACCCTATAGAGACCCTATAGAGACCCTAGGGACCCTATAGAGACCCTATAGAGACCCTAGAGACCCTATAGAGACCCTAGAGAGACCCCAGAGACCCTATAGAGACCCTAGGGACCCTATAGAGACCCTAGGAACCCTATAGAGACCCTATAGAGACCCTAGAGACCCTATAGAGACCCTAGAGAGACCCTAGAGACACTATAGAGACCCTAGGGACCCTATAGAGACCCTAGGAACCCTATAGAGACCCTATAGAGACCCTAGGGACCCTATAGAGACCCTATAGAGGCCCTAGAGACCCTATAGAGACCCTATAGAGACCCTAGGAACCCTAAAGAGACCGTATAGAGACCCTAGAGACTCTATAGAGACCCTATAGAGACCCTAGAGACCCTATAGAGACCCTAGAGAGACCCTAGAGACCCTAGAGAGACCCTAGAGAGACCCTAGAGACCCTATAGAGACCCTAGGGACCCTATAGAGACCCTAGGAACCCTATAGAGACCATATAGAGACCCTAGAGACCCTATAGAGACCCTATAGAGACCCTAGGGACCCTATAGAGACCCTATAGAGACCCTAGGGACCCTATAGAGACCCTATGGAGGCCCTAGAAACCCTATAGAGACCCTATAGAGACCCTAGGAACCCTATAGAGACCCTATAGAGACCCTAGGGACCCTATAGAGACCCTATAGAGACACTAGAGGCCCTATAGAGACCCTATAGAGGCCCTAGAGACCCTATAGAGACCCTAGGGAACCTATAGAGACCCTAGGAACCCTATAGAGAACCCTATAGAGACCCTAGGGACCCTATAGAGACCCTAGGAACCCTATAGAGACCCTATAGAGACCCTAGGGACCCTATAGAGACCCTATAGAGACACTAGAGACCCTATAGAGACACTATAGAGACCCTAGAGACCCTATAGAGAACCTAGGGACCCTATAGAGACCCTAGGAACCCTATAGAGACCCTATAGAGACCCTAGGGACCCTATAGAGACCCTATAGAGACCCTAGAGACCCTATAGAGACCCTATAGAGACCCTATAGAGACCCCTAGGGACCCTATAGAGACCCTATAGAGACCCTAGAGACCCTATAGAGACCCTAGAGAGACCCCAGAGACCCTATAGAGACCCTAGGGACCCTATAGAGACCCTATAGAGACCCTAGGGACCCTATAGAGACACTATAGAGACACTAGAGGCCCTATAGAGACCCTTATAGAGGCCCTAGAGACCTATAGAGGCCCTAGAGACCCTATAGAGACCTAGGGAACCTATAGAGACATTAGGAACCCTATAGAGACCCTATAGAAACCCTAGGGACCCTATAGAGTCCCCTATAGTGACCCTAGAGACCCTATAGAGACCCTAGGAACCCTATAGAGACCCTATAGAGACCCTATAGAGACCCTAGAGACACTATAGAGACCCTAGGGACCCTATAGATACCCTATGAACCCTATAGAGACCCTATAGAGACCCTAGGGACCCTATAGAGACCCTATAGAGGCCCTAGAGACCCTATAGAGACACTATAGAGACCCTAGGAACCCTATAGAGACCGTATAGAGACCCTAGAGACCCTATAGAGACCCTAGAGAGACCCTAGAGACCCTATAGAGACCCTAGAGAGACCCTAGAGACCCTATAGAGACCCTAGAGAGACCCTAGAGACCCTATAGAGACCCTAGGACCCTATAGAGACCCTATAGAGACCCTAGGGACCCTATAGAGACCCCTATAGAGACACTAGAGGCCCTATAGAGACCCTATAGAGGCCCTAGAGACCCTATAGAGACCCTAGGGAACCTATAGAGACCCTAGGAACCCTATAGAGACCCTATAGAGACCCTAGGGACCCTATAGAATCCCTATAGTGACACTAGAGGCCCTATAGAGACCCTAGGGACCCTATAGAGACCCTAGGAACCCTATAGAGACCCTATAGAGACCCTATAGAGACCCTAGGGACCCTATAGAGTCCCTATAGTGACCCTAGAGACCCTATAGAGACCCTAGGGACCCTATAGAGAACCCTAGGAACTCTATAGAGTCCCTATAGAGACCCTAGGGACCCTATAGAGACCCTAGGAACCCTATAGAGACCCTATAGAGACCCTAGGGACCCTATAGAGACCCTAGGAACCCTATAGAGACCCTAGAGAGACACTAGGAGACCCTATAGAGACCATGAGAGACCCTAGAGACCCTAGAGAGACCCTAGAGACCCTATAGAGACCCTAGGGACCCTATAGGAGACCCTATAGAGACCCTAGGGACCCTATAGAGACCCTATAGAGACACTAGAGACCCTATAGAGACCCCCAAAACTATAGAGACACTAGAGACCCTATAGAGACCCTATAGAGACCATATAGAGCCCTAGGAACCCAATAGATACCCTATAGAGACCCTAGGGACCCTATAGAGACCCTAGAGAGACCCTAGAGACCCTATAGAGACCCTAGGGACCCTATAGAGACTCTAGGAACCCTATAGAGACCCTATAGAGACCCTAGGGACCCTATAGAGACCCTATAGAGACCCTAGAGACCCTATAGAGACCCTAGGAACCCTATAGAGACCCTATAGAGACCCTAGAGACTCTATAGAGACCCTAGAGAGACCCTAGAGACCTATAGAGACCCTAGGAACCCTATAGAGACCCTATAGAGACCCTAGAGACCCTATAGACACCCTAGAGAGACCCTAGAGACCCTATAGAGACCCTAGAGAGACCCTAGAGACACTATAGAGACCCTAGGGACCCTATAGAGACCCTAGGAACCCTATAGAGACCCTATAGAGACCCTAGGGGACCCTATAGAGACCCTATAGAGGCCCTAGAAACCCTATAGAGACCCTATAGAGACCCTAGGAACCCTATAGAGACCGTATAGAGACCCTAGAGACCCTATAGAGACCCTAGACAGACCCTAGAGACCCTATAGAGACCCTAGAGAGACCCTAGAGACCCTATAGAGACCCTAGGGACCCTATAGAGACCCTATAGAGACCCTAGGGACCCTATAGAGACCCTATAGAGACACTAGAGGCCCTATAGAGACCCTATAGAGGCCCTAGAGACCCTATAGAGACCCTAGGGAACCTATAGGAGACCCTAGGAACCCTATAGAGACCCTATAGAGACCCTAGGACCCTCTAGAGTCCCTATAGTGACCCTAGAGACACTATAGAGACCCTAGGGACCCTATAGAAGACCCTAGGGACCCTATAGAGATCCTATAGAGACACTAGAGACCCTATAGAGACCCTATAGAGACCCTAGGAAACCTATAGAGGACCGTATGGAGACCCTAGAGACCCTATAGAGACCCTAGAGAGACCCTAGAGACCCTATAGAGACCCTAGGGTCCCTATAGAGACCCTAGGAACAATATAGAGACCCTATAGAGACCCTAGGGACCCTATAGAGACCCTATAGAGACCCTAGGAGACCCTATAGAGACCCTATAGAGACCCTAGGAACCCTATAGAGACCCTATAGAGACCCTAGGGACCCTATAGAGACCCCTATAGAGACACTAGAGACCCTATAGAGACCCTATAGAGACCCTGGAGACCCTATAGAGACCCTAGGGAACTATAGAGACCCTAGGAACCCTATAGAGACCCTATAGAGACCCTAGGGATCCTATAGAGACCCTATAGAGACCCTAGGGACCCTATAGAGATCCTATAGAGACCCTAGAGACCCTATAAGAGACCCTAGAGAGACCCTAGAGACACTTATAGAGAACCCTAGGAACCCTATAGAGACCCTATAGAGACCCTAGGGACCCTATAGAGAACCTAGGAACCCTATAGAGACCCTATAGAGACCCTAGGGACCCTATAGAGACCCTATAGAGACCCTAGAGACCCTAGAGAGACCGTAGAGAGACCTAGAGACCCTATAGAGACCCTAGAGACCCTATAGAGACCCTATAGAGACCCTATAGAGACCCTAGGGACCCTATAGAGACCCTATAGAGACCCTAGAGACCCTAGAGACCGTTAGAGAGACCCTAGAGACCCTATAGAGACCCTAGGGACCCTATAGAGACCCTAGGACCCTATAGAGACCCTATAGAGACCCTAGAGACCCTATAGAGACCCTAGAGAGCCCTAGAGACCACTATAGAGACCCTAGGGACCCTATAGAGACCCTAGGAACCCTATAGAGACCCTATAAAGACCCTAGGGACCGTATAGAGACCCTAGAGAGGCCCTAGAGACCCTATAGAGACCGTATAGAGACCCTAGAGACCCTATAGAGACCCTATAGAGACCCTAGAGACCCTATAGAGACCCTAGAGAGACCCTAGAGACCCTATAGAGGACCCTAGAGACCCTAGAGACCCTATAGAGACCCTAGGGACCCTTAGAGACCCTATAGAGACCATAGGGACCCTATAGAGACCCTATAGAGACACTAGAGGCCCTATAGAGACTCTATAGAGGCCCTAGAGACCCTATAGAGACCCTAGGGAACCTATAGAGACCCTAGGAACCCTATAGAGACCCTATAGAAACCCCTAGGGACCCTATAGAGTCCCTATAGTGACCCTAGAGACCCTATAGAGACCCTAGGGACCCTATAGAGTCCCTAGGAACCCTATAGAGACCCTATAGATGACCTAGAGAGACCCTAGAGACACTATAGAGACCCTAGGGACCCTATAGAGACCCTAGGAACCCTATAGAGACCCTATAGAGACCCTAGGGACCCTATAGAGACCCTACAGAGGCCCTAGAGACCCTATAGAGACCCTAGAGAGACCCTAGAGACCCTATAGAGACCCTAGAGAGACCCTAGAGACCCTATAGAGACCCTAGAGAGACACTAGAGACCCTATAGAGACCCTAGGGACCCTATAGAGACCCTATAAAGACCCTAGGGACCCTATAGAGACCCTATAGAGACACTAGAGGCCCTATAGAGACCCTATAGAGGCCCTAGAGACCCTATAGAGACCCTAGGGAACCTATAGAGACCCTAGGAACCCTATAGAGAACCTATAGAGACCCTAGGACCCAAAGAGTCCCTATAGTGACCCTAGAGACCCTATAGAGACCCTAGGGGACCTATAGAGACCCTAGGAACCCTATAGAGACCCTATAGAAGACCCTATAGAGACCCTAGGGACCCTATAGAGTCCCTATAGTGACCCTAGAGACCCTATAGAGACCCTAGGGACCCTATAGAGACCCTAGGAACCCTATAGAGACCCTATAGAGACCCTAGGGACCCTATAGAGACCCTATAGAGACCCTAGAGACCCTATAGAGACCCTAGAGAGACCCTAGAGACCCTATAGAGACCATAGAGAGACCCTAGAGACCCTAGAGAGACCCTAGAGACCCTATAGAGACCCTAGGGACCCTATAGAGACCCTAGGAACCCTATAGAGACCCCTATAGAGACCCTAGGGACCCTATAGAGACCCTATAGAGACACTAGAGACCCTATAGAGGACACTATAGAGACACTAGAGACCCTATAGAGACCCTATAGAGACCATATAGAGCCCTAGGAACCCTATAGATACCCTATAGAGACCCTAGAGACCCTAGAGACCCTATAGAGACCCTACAGAGACCCTAGGGACCCTATAGAGACCCTATAGAGACCCTAGAGACCCTATAGAGACACTATAGAGACCCTAGAGACCCCTATAGAGACCCTAGAGAGACCCTAGAGACCCTACAGAGACCCTAGAGAGACCCTAGAGACCCTATAGAGACCCTAGGGACCCTATAGAGACCCTAGGAACCCTATAGAGACCGTATAGAGACCCTAGAGACCCTATAGACACCCTAGAGAGACCCTAGAGACCCTATAGAGACCCTATAGAGACCCTAGGGACCCTATAGAGACCCTATAGAGGCCTAGAAACCCTATAGAGACCCTATAGAGACACTAGAGGCCCTATAGAGACCCTATAGAGGCCCTAGAGACCCTATAGAGACCCTGAGGAACCTAGAGAGACCCTAGGAACCCTATAGAGACCCTATAGAGACCCTAGGGACCCTATAGAGACCCTAGGAACCCTATAGAGACCCTATAGAGACCCTAGGGGACCCTATAGAGACCCTATAGAGACACTAGAGACCCTATAGAGACACTATAGAGACCCTAGAGACCCTATAGAGACCCTAGGGACCCTATAGAGACCCTAGGAACCCTATAGAGACCCTATAGAGACCCTAGGGACTCTATAGAGACCCTATAGAGACCCTAGAGACCCTATAGAGACCCTATAGAGACCCTATAGAGACCCTAGGGACCCTATAGAGACCCTATAGAGACCCTAGAGACCCTATAGAGACCCTAGAGAGTCCCTAGAGACCCTATAGAGACCCTAGGGACCCTATAGAGACCCTAGGAACCCTATAGAGACCCTATAGAGACCCTAGGGACCCTATAGAGACCCTATGGAGGCCCTAGAGACCCTATAGAGACCCTATAGAGACCCTAGGAACCCTATTAGAGACCGTATAGAGACCCTAGAGACCCTATAGAGACCCTATAGAGACCCTAGAGACCCTATAGAGACCCTAGAGAGCACCTAGAGACCCTATAGAGACCCTAGAGAGACCCTAGAGACCCTATAGAGACCTAGGGACCCTATAGAGACCCTATAGAGACCCTAGGGACCCTATAGATACCCTATAGAGACCCTATAGAGGCCCTATAGAGACTCTATAGAGGCCCTAGAGACCCTATAGAGACCTAAGGGAACCTATAGAGACTTAGGAACCCTATAGAGACCCTATAGAAATCCTAGGGACCCTATAGAGTCCCTATAGTGACCCTAGAGACCCTATAGAGGACCGTAGGGACCCTATAGAGACCCTAGGAAACCCTATAGAGACCCTATAGAGACCCTATAGAGACCCTAGAGACACTATAGAGACCCTAGGGACCCTATAGATACCCTAGGAACCCTATAGAGACCCTATAGAGACCCTAGGGACCCTATAGAGACCCTATAGAGGCCCTAGAGACCCTATAGAGACACTATAGAGACCCTAGGAACCCTATAGAGACCGTATAGAGACCCTAGAGACCCTATAGAGACCCTAGAGAGACCCTAGAGACCCTATAGAGACCCTAGAGAGACCC
This sequence comes from Lathamus discolor, assembly GCF_037157495.1. Classification (NCBI taxonomy): domain Eukaryota; kingdom Metazoa; phylum Chordata; class Aves; order Psittaciformes; family Psittacidae; genus Lathamus; species Lathamus discolor. Next base: position 76,411 of record NW_027069389.1, on the reverse strand, counting down.
TAGAGACCCTATAGAGACCCTATAGAGACACTAGAGGCCCTATAGAGACACTATAGAGGCCCTAGAGACCCTATAGAGACCCTAGGGAACCTATAGAGACCCTAGGAACCCTATAGAGACCCTATAGAGACCCTAGGGACCCTATAGAGTCCCTATAGTGACCCTAGAGACCCTATAGAGACCCTCGGGACCCTATAGAGACCCTAGGAACCCTATAGAGACCCTATAGAGGACCCCTATAGAGACCCAAGGGGACCCTATAGAGTCCTATAGTGACCCTAGAGACCCTATAGAGACCCTAGGGACCATATAGAGACCCTATAGAGACCCTAGGGACCCTATAGAGACCCTAGGAACCCTATAGAGACCCTATAGAGACCCTAGGGACCCTATAGAGACCCTAGGAACCCTATAGAGACCCTAGGGGAGACCCTAGAGACCCTAAAGAGACCATAGAGAGACCCTAGAGACCCTAGAGAGACCCTAGAGACCCTATAGAGACCCTAGGACCCTATAGAAACCCTATAGAGACCCTAGGGACCCTATAGAGACCCTATAGGAGACACTAGAGACCCTATAGAGACACTATAGAGACAATAGAGACCCTATAGAGACCCTATAGAGACCATATAGAGCCCTAGGTACCCTATAGATACCCTATAGAGACCCTAGAGACCCTAGAGACACTATAGAGACCCTATAGAGACCCTAGAGACCCTATAGAGACCCTAGAGAGACCCTAGAGACCCTATAGAGACCCTAGGGACCCTATAGAGACCCTAGAGAGACCCTAGAGACCCTATAGAGACCCTAGAGAGACCCTAGAGACCCTACAGAGGACCCTAGAGAGACTCTAGAGACCCTATAGAGACCCTATAGAGACCCTAGGGACCCTATAGAGACCCTAGGAACCCTATAGAGGACCCTATAGACACCCTAGAGAGACCCTAGAGACCCTATAGAGACCCTAGAGAGACCCTAGAGACCCTATAGAGACCCTATAGAGACACTAGGAACCCTATAGA